>NW_026267414.1:271566-293420 GCF_000697945.3 Frankliniella occidentalis | reverse complement strand
ACACACACAGGCGACAAGCCTAGGTATCCCTGTCCGCGGCGGGGACACGGGCCGCTCTGCCCCGCGGGCCGCCAGCCGCCACCGCGGCCCGCGCCTCACCATCCGAGCGCCACCGCCCCAGCGCACAGGTGCGCTCTGTGTTGCCTACCCACCGGGCGCTCGGGGTTCGCGGGGCGGCGGGGCCGGGGCCGGGGCTGGGGGTGGGCTCACTCACGGGTCCTTCTCCTCCGCCCTAAGCGGAGCTGCGCATCCAGGGTGGACACACAAGGGCGATGGGTTAGCGGCCCCGTCGACCTACCCTTCCCTCTGCCTCGCCTCTGCCCCATTTAAGGCCGCCCTATTTTGATAACGACACGACGCAGCATATAGAAATGAAAAACGAACGCTGTGTCTGTGTGTCGGGAATAATAGAACCATAAAAAACGTGGAAAATGATAGGAGTGGAAATGGGGACCTAATGAGAAATATGGTGGCCCAAAGTGATAAAATGAGATCCCGCACAATCAGCAGGCGAAAGCGAAGGGCGACGCGGAGAGGGCGCGACCTCGTCCTATTCATAGTGTTGTTTTCGCTGTGTTTTCTTTTTTTCTTGTTGTTGAGGTCACGTCAAAAGACCCCCGCAGTCGCAGTACAAAAATACCTTGTAATTAAACAAACAAAATATTGTGTTTGTCACAGGCGTGCACGGGATGCGAGAAGCCGCCGTTCGTGTGCGACTGCGAAGGCGTGAAGGGCAAGCCGGGTGTGCAGGGCCCACACGGCGTGACCGGCATCGAGGGACCCCCCGGCGAGATCGGCCCGGATGGACCGCCAGGTTTCTCTGGAGAAAAGGGCGAGTTCGGCGAATATGGACCCCTCGGAGACAAGGGGTACCGGGTGAGTAGTGGCGCGTCTCTCAGTAATGTACACCTTACAATGCGGCTCTGTATGGACATGTACTCACTCAGACTGTTGTTTTTTTCTTTTGCAGGGTGAGATCGGAGTTCCCGGTAGCAGAGGAGCCCCTGGTTCTCCGGTGCGTTTTGTATGACTTGTAACATTTTATTCTAGTTCTCAGTGCAAAGTTGCCAAATGCTCTGTTGTTTGCCACCTTTAGGGCAACTTAGGGTCCATCGGCACCAGCGGTCCAGACGGGTTGGATGGCTGCAACGGCACGGACGGCAACCCCGGCATTCCCGGTCTCCGCGGTTATCCTGGAATCAGGGGTCTCTCGGGGCCCGAGGGACCTCCAGGACCGAGGGGAGAGCCGGGAGAAGGCGGCTCCAACTCCAAGGGCACGAAGGGCGACCGCGGAGACTCCGGCCTCGAAGGGGAAACGGTAAGATAATCGATAATCATCGCACTTTGTGCCCATCAGGTCGAACGAGAACGAGAGTTCTGTCTAACTCGCGATTTTGTATTCATTGATTTATTTCTCAGGGACTTATCGGGTTGCCAGGAATTCAAGGACCTCCTGGTTACCGCGGACCTTTCGGTGAACCGGTAAGACTCCCCCCCCCCCTCTCTCCCCACAGCGGCGCTTTATGCGAACCGCACTTTAATGGAACTATTTCTTTTCATCGCAGGGTTGGCCAGGGCCCCCTGGGCTCCCTGGGCGCAAAGGTGACGCCGGCGACGACAAACCGGGCTCCAAGGGCCCAAAGGGTGCCCCCGGAGACCGAGGAGACAAGGGGCCGCCCGCCAGAGAGCCCGCGGAGGTCAACTACCCGAAGGGTCAGCCCCCGCTGAAGGGCCCGCGCGGCTCCAGAGGAGAATACGGCGAGAAGGGTGAGCCCGGGAATAAAGGTCCGCCCGGCATGCACGGGCCCCACGGCTTCCCCGGCCGCCCCGGCGTCCAGGGCCTGAAGGGCGACCAAGGTGACGACGGACAGCGAGGCAAGCAGGGCAAGATCGGGCGAGAGGGTCCACCGGGCCCTAAGGGCCAGAAGGGCGCCCCCGGCCTTGGGGGCGCCGATGGGATCGACGGTGACAAGGGAGAGCAGGGTGACGACGGCCGGCCCGGGCCACCGGGTCTGCAGGGCGCCGAGGGTAGTCCCGGACTGTACGACCCCACCCTGGACCAGACGACGGGCGGCGCAATGGGTCCGCAGGGAGACATCGGTGGGTGTTCGCACTGATACTGATACAGGTTGTTGTCGTGGCAGGTTCCTCTATTCGCGCAACTCGTTGCAGGTCCGCCTGGTCCCCAGGGCTCGAGCGGCATCCCAGGAAGGCCAGGCGCTCCGGGATACCTCGGCCCTACCGGCGAGCCGGGCACGCCGGGCCTGCCTGGACTGCCTGGAGCGAAGGGAAGCTCGACGAAGGGCGAGCGAGGGGCAGACGGTGAGTGTTGTCGTGTCGGCTCGAGACAGGACGCATGTGATCGACCTAATAACTTCGGCCCTCTCCTACAGGCTACCGAGGCTCTCCGGGAGCAGCGGGCGCCCCGGGTATTGTCGGCATTCAAGGGCCCGACGGTGAAAAGGGCTTCCCTGGCGTCACAATCCAGGGACCTCCTGGAACTGACGGCTTGTCGGGGATCAACGGCTACAAAGGACCTCCCGGAGAGCGCGGAGAAAACGGGGTGACCGGTGAGTGCCTGGCGGTGATTGCGGACGAGTGTTTGGCGTTTGGCGTTCGGCCCGTTAACAGTTCAGATCTAAATTTGCACAGGACCCAAGGGAATGCCTGGAAGGGGCATACCAATTCAAGGGCCAGCTGGCGAGAGGGGTCCTCCTGGTGTCCAGGGTCCGCCTGGTATGCCCGGTCTCCCAGGTCTTCCTGGTTGGGACGGACTGAAGGGCCTACGGGGTGATGACTGTGGAATCTGTCAGCCAGGTAAGTTGTGTCATTTTGTCTTCGCATCTCGGAGGCTTTTTAGTGGTTCCGAAACGTTTAATATACTAACTCTGGCTGGCACCCAGGTTTGCCCGGTGCGAAGGGCGCCCCCGGCGACCCTGGCTTTGAT
Organism: Frankliniella occidentalis; assembly: GCF_000697945.3. Taxonomy (NCBI): domain Eukaryota; kingdom Metazoa; phylum Arthropoda; class Insecta; order Thysanoptera; family Thripidae; genus Frankliniella; species Frankliniella occidentalis. Next base: position 290,473 of record NW_026267414.1, on the reverse strand, counting down.
GGCTTCCAGGGAACGCGAGGCTACCCCGGCCGCCCTGGAGAACGCGGGCTCCGTGGCCTTGCCGGTCGCCCCGGCCTACCAGGTCTGAACGGCACCGACGGCCGCCCTGGCCGCCCGGGTGAGGTCGGTCGGCCTGGCGCGCCCGGTCGCCCTGGTTACATTCACTACCCCAAGGGACAGGTCTCCGAGGGTGAACGAGGCGCGCCCGGCTTCATCGGCTTTCCTGGTCCCCCCGGCCCCGCCGGCCCCCGAGGTCCAAAGGGAGTGCAGGGTGATCTCGGCTTCAGCCCCTTCAAGGGGGAGAAGGTAGCGTGAACGTCACCTTGTCTCATCATCTCCGCAGAAAGGCTAATTTAGAATGTGAAGTTGACGGACGCCCTCGCGTGTTTCAGGGCGACTATGGTGAGCCGGGTCAGCCCGGCCTGGACGGCACAGCTGGCCTGAATGGCTGGCCCGGGCCCAAGGGAGACTCGGCCGCCACGGACGAGTACAGCCTGAGGCTGCTGAGGGGTGACCCGGGCTACGACGGACGCCCGTGAGTAAACCTAAACCTAAACCGTAGCTTTTGCCTTTGAAGTGTCGACAATGATTTTAATCGACCCCCTGCCATGTACAGCGGTGTGGTTGGTGACCGGGGTGAGAAAGGGCAGCAAGGTGACACCGGTGACACAGCGGAGTTCCTCTATAACTCCAAGGGTGAGCCTGGCTTGGACGGACCACCAGGACCGAAAGGTAAAGGGGTATATCGACAAAGCTCGATTTCGGAACAAAACCCATCACTTTTCTGTTCTCAACTCTGTCACTCGCCCTGCAGGTGAGCGTGGGCCGGACGGCCTCAACGGCCCCCCTGGAGACGCGGGCTGGGTCGGCCTCACGGGTCCGCGCGGGCTGCCGGGCTTCAGTGCCCCCGGCCCCGAGGGCCTGGCCGGCTACCCGGGGATGCCCGGCGACGAGGGTCCGCGAGGCCCCCGCGGTGAGCCGGGCCTGGACGGACGGCCTGGCCTTCCAGGGCCGGACGGCCCCAAAGGAGACCGGGGCGACATGGGGCAAGCCATCCTCAACGGAGAGTACGGCCCTCCCGGCACCCCCGGTGAAAAGGGTGACATTGGCGACGAAGGACCCCCGGGCGCGGACGGTCGTCCGGGCATCATGGGCTACCGTGGCATCAAGGGAGAGAAGGGTGACGCAGGATACAGCGGTCTGTCGGGAATGCCGGTGAGAACCATCCCCCGCCACCCGCCACCGTCTCCACACCCAACACTGTGATATGTTTCGCAAACTGTAAACCCAACAGTGTGCCGTGCACCGGGTGCTCTCTGGTGCTTCCGAGCACGTGAAACAGCGTTGCGAGTTTGCCCACTCTCTCGGCCCGCAGAGGGCGCAGAGGTGATGGTGCCTTTCGTGCGGAGGTAGTAGCCAGGCCCGCGATACAGCTGCACGCGCAAAGAAACGCCAGGTGCACTCAAGGAAGGGAGTGGCGTGCCCCCTCTTCGTGCCTGAGACGTCACTGCTGGGCCTACAGTGTAATTGTTAATTTTCAAAATTGATTAGAACATTTGGTGTTATAGTTAAAATGTAATGTCAACTGTCTCGTAGCTTTACAGTCTTGTTAAAAGAATTCTTCTGTCACACCATGCGAATAAAGTCTACAGAGTAGACCCTATACCGTGCCCACTAAAAAAAGTGCATAACTGGACTTTTGATTACAGGGCGTGAAAGGATGGCAGGGCGACATGCGGGCAGGCCTGCAGGGAGCTCCAGGGAACCCTGGAACCCCTGGCCTGCAAGGGCTGCCTGGCGAGCTCGGGCCTCAAGGTGAGGTCGTCAGTCGAGTAGATGGGGCAAGATGCACACAGCTAACGGAGGTTGTTGGCGTCTCCTCCACCTCCGTCTATTGCATGCATGCACGCCCAACTATACCGCTCTAACTGTCGCATTTTACAGGCCCGGAGGGCGAGCCTGGCTACCCGGGAGGACCGGGACTCAAGGGCAACATCGGTTATCCCGGACAACGAGGCTTGGACGGCGACATAGGCGTAGTTGGATTCCCTGGCAGGGAGGGTGTTAGAGGCCTGCCTGGACTGGCAGGACCCGATGGCGATCGTGGTCTGAGTGGCCCGGCAGGTACGGTCCACTACATCGAGTGCGGTCAAACTATCAAAATATTGCCGTTTATCTCGCGAGAAACTAATCTTCTTTTTTGTCATTGGCCCAGGACCCCCTGGCCCACCTGGTAGGACGGGTTTCACTGGACCAATGGGTCTGAAGGGAGTGATAGGCGATGCAGGGCAGCAGGGCCTCCCCGGCTTGGATGGGTTCCCTGGACTGAGTGTAAGGACCCCCGTCCCCTCCCCCCATTCTCCCCTGTTCCACCCCAGGAACACAGGAGTGGGAGTGTGTGCACATCTGAATCTAACTCTCCTTCCCCTTGCAGGGATTACCCGGCGACGCTGGTCGTCCTGGACGGGACGGCGAGCCCGGCGACGGCAGCTTCAGCGGCCCCAAGGGAGACTGGGGTGATCCTGGTCTCCTTGGTGAGCCAGGCTTCCCTGGCCTCGGTGGTCTACCCGGACCCCGCGGTGCTCCTGGAGAGGACGGCAACGTGACGGCAGCTTACCCTGGAGAACCTGGAGAACCCGGCCGAACGGGAAATCCGGGCTACGATGGCTTGAAGGTTGGAGCGCCTGCTAGATAGGCAAATCGTGTGCTGCCTCGCAGCGGAGCGTTTCTGTTGCCTACCTACTAGGCGTTATCCTCTCATTACTATTATTGTCTTACCCAAATAGGGAGAAAAGGGCAACCTCGGACCTGAAGGCCTCAAGGGTCTGGCGGGAGATCCAGGAGTCCCCGGCTGGCCAGGACCCAAAGGGCGTGACGGATTTCCGGGGCAGAATGGCAGATGGGGTCAGCGGGGCATCGCTGGCCCGGACGGAGCCAAGGGTGAGAAAGGCATGGATGGGCTTCCGGGCTTCATCGGGCGACCTGGTGTCCCCGGCGACCCAGGACCATGGGGCCCCATGGGCACTCCTGGCGCTCCCGGGCCAAAGGGCTTCCAGGGCGACCCTGGCTTCAGCCGCCTGGCTGCTGGCACCAAGGGCGACGAGGGCGACGAGGGAAGGCCCGGCTTTAGAGGGCTCACCGGCCTGCGAGGAGAGCCCGGTTTTCCTGGATACAGAGGAGTCAAGGTGAGTTCTGGCAGGTTCTGGACGCACAGATGACGAAGCTCGTCTCTTAGGTCGTGAAAGACTGATCGGCTGAAACTTAAGCTTGCTTAACCTTTCAGGGCGGGCGCGGTGATGCGGGCCGCCCTGGAGAACCCGGTATCTCTGGCAGCTTTGGCCTCCCGGGTCTTCCGGGCGACACTGGCCCAGCGGGTCTCCCTGGACTTCCTGGACAAAACCCAGAGCCAGGTGACAGGGGCCGTGACGGTTTCGATGGACAACCGGGCATGCCTGGGCGGCCGGGAGCAAAGGGTGCTCCTGGCGACTTCGGCGTCGAGGGACCGGCTGGAGCACCTGGGCGGCCGGGCTTCTCCAGGCCCGGCGACAAGGGTGACGCTGGCGACCCAGGTCTGATGGGGCTCCCCGGCAGACGCGGTCCTCGCGGTCCCTCTGGCTTTGACGGCCTCCCCGGTCGGCAGGGACCCAAGGGGCTGACGGGCCCAGCCGGCCCGCCATCGTCCAGTTTCAAAGGCGAGCGGGGTGTCGACGGATACCCCGGTCTCCCCGGCACCAACGGCACCAAGGGCATGCGCGGCGAGGACGGCTTCCCGGGCCGGCAGGGCCCTGCTGGGCCCAAGGGATTCGCCGGTTTCCGTGGTCTAGCGGGTCTGCAGGGCGCGCCCGGCCTGCCCGGCCTGCCCGGTAGGAAAGGAGAGCCTGGCGACCCCGTCAGCTACAGGGACATCATCAAGGGCGAGGTGGGCGAGCCCGGCTTGCCCGGCTTGGACGGAGAGAGGGGACCTCCGGGACTGATGGGCAAGCCGGGTGACTACGGCCCTCCGGGTACCATCGGAGACATGGGGTACGCTGGTCGTCCTGGCTACCCCGGGCCCAAAGGACTCCGAGGCATGCGAGGATCCCCTGGACAGGCTGGAGTGCCCGGTTACAGAGGAGCCCCAGGTGAGAGCGGCCATCCACGTCGTGGGTTCAATTCCAGACAGGAGACAATTCCTCTCACCACGCATACGTTCTGTTTTTCGTAGGTGTTCCGGGTTTGCCCGGAGACGCGGCTCCCCCGGGCCCCGCGCCCGGGAACAGGGGCTTCTTCTTCACCAGGCACTCTCAGACGGAGGGCGAGCCAGACTGCCCCGCCGGCACCTCCAGGATGTGGAGCGGTTACTCGCTGCTGCACTTCATGGGCGACGAGAAGGCGCACGGCCAGGACCTGGGCGCCCCCGGCTCCTGCCTACAACGGTTCTCCACCATGCCCTTCATGTTCTGCAACCTGAACAACGTCTGTGATTACGCCAGCCGCAACGACTACAGCTACTGGTTAAGCACGCCCGAGCCCATGCCCCAGATGATGACTCCTATTCCTGCTGAGGAGGTCAAGAAGTTCATCTCGAAGTAAGGAGACCCCGTCAGACCTTGACCTGTATTTTTTGTTTTTATCTTCCCCACCCTGACTCTTTTCCCGCGAGTCGTCTCCATTGCTGATTGTGTTTCCACTCTACGCTCAGGTGCTCCGTCTGTGAGGCGCCGACCCGCGTCATCGCCATCCACAGCCAGTCCATGGACGTACCCGCCTGCCCGCAAGGCTGGGGCCAGATCTGGGACGGCTACAGCTTCCTCATGGTGAGTGCTGGTGGTGCTGGCATTCTCCCTCTCGTACTTGTTGTGGGTATGATCTGATTGGTGTCCTCCCTCCCTCCCGCAGCACACGGACTCGGGCGCGGAGGGCGCGGGTCAGTCGCTGGTGTCGCCCGGCTCCTGCCTCGAGAGCTTCCGCCCCACGCCCTTCATCGAGTGCTCGGGTCGCGGCCAGTGCAACTACTTCACGTCGGCCTTCTCGTACTGGCTGGCCACCATCGAGGACTCCAACATGTTCCGCAAGCCCAAGCAGCAGACGCTCAAGGGCCGCACCGGCTCCCTGCTCTCGCGCGTGTCGCGCTGCGCCGTCTGCCTCAAGCAGAGGCACCACTCGCCCCCGTCGTCCCGCTCGGACCAGAACGGCGTCAACATCCCCGATGTCGGCGAGTACCGTCAGCGCCAGCCGACGACGTGGTACAGCGGCTGAAGGGCGCGGCGTAGAAGACGCTCGCGAGCAGAAAACACGAAACGGGCAAACTTACGCAGTGCCATGCTGTTGACATCCAAATGATGCAGTGTTATGAACATTGACTCTTTGTGTGACTTGCGACGGGCGCGAGAGAGATATAGACGACGCCAATGTGATTCCTTGTGTGTGCCATCACCGACTCGGCGGGTACTCGTCACTCACGGTCGGCCGAGACACCTCGTCTCTTCCACAGAGGGGGTGGGGACGGTGACGGGGGTGCGCATGCGCAGCCACGATGGGCCAAGTGAACTAGACTACAGGGGGGAGGGGGAGGGGGGGATTACCGCCACTGCTTGGGCGAGCCCGGTATGGGGAAGTCCCAGTAAAAAAAAAGGCCCTACATTGTACTCTAATATTGTACATAATTCCTTTAAGTTTCAAAGTTCAAAAGAGCCTGCTGACCGCTGATACCAGCAAGACAGTGACATTTAATAATGCACAAGTTTCTGAAGCTAGGGTATAAAGGAATGTCAACAAATTCTAAAATCTCTCTAATCAGGTAGAAACTTGTATTAATGTTCTAGACCACAAACCAGAATGTGTTATTATTTTATACTAGTTATGTACATTTAAAAATTTAATTTGTTGGCTGCGACAACCCTGTAAATTTTGTTTAGACTAGTCAGACTTTTGTGTATGTCTTTGTCATTGTGTTCATCCTAGGTCATGCTGTAGTAACTTAATGTTGTTAGTCTTCAATTGTACATTATGATAAGGAACAAACTTTTTTCATTACATGATGCAATAATGGTTTAGTAGTCCCCAAAGATTTTCACCAATCTAAAAGCAGGTGAGTAGATAAAATGTTCCTCTTTCCAAATTCCCTTTCTAAAACCAATTAATAATTATTGGTTACTATATTAATTAAATTTTAGTGCTGTGTTATTTAATATTTGTCACAAAGTTTTTCAATGTTTGTTATGACTATGATTACACTATGCTTTATTTATTCTGAAGCCAAAACAGGGTTTATTTTAAGCCAAATTTAGCTAATAATTGATCACTGCCGAGCTTTATTTTTTAGAGTCTATGACCAAATTGTTAATTTTAAAGGTAAAATAAATAATTAGTAATAAATGCCTCTGTGAATATGCCTACTTAACATATGCACGTGATTTGAGCTATTGCGAGTACTTACTTTCAAAATACAGTAAGACTTGAGGGAGGTACGTATGTCCATAAGAGAAAACACTTGAAATAATATATTCTGCAATAGCAGTTTTATAGAAAAACAGCCAGTAACAAAATGGATAAAGGATTTATAAAAATACATCAAACTTATTATAATTTTGACATTGTAGCTTGGAGTTTTTCAAGATACTTGTGAGTTTCTTGATAATGGGGACTGAGGTCCTTTCGAACACGTTCAAGCCAAACACCTAGTTTCGGTCTACCCTTGGTAGGGTCATGTCCACCAAAAGCTAAAACCACAGATAATTGATAATGGTCAAATGGCATAAAATTAATGGAAAGATTTAGATCAGGATGTACAGTAAATGAACTTACCAACTTGCTCAATTTCACAAGCAGCAAAAACATCTGCAGCACTAATTTGATTGCCAGTCAGATAAGGACGTCCATCAGATAGCCACAAATTTTCAACATTGTCCAAAGATGTGTTCATACGCTCAGTGAACATAGCTAACGATTTCTCACTGGGTGGCTTTCCAGTCAACATTGGTTTCAGCACCTAACAGAAAAAAAGAATTATCATTTCTAAGAACAGTATTAAGAATATGAAAAGAAAAGAAATATGGATCACTAAGGATGTCAGTTGTCTTTTATAAAATTACCCTAGTTTGAAAATACATGGCACATCCAAGTCGCAAATCAAGATGGTGCCATTCCAAAAACTCATCAACTGCTGCTTGGCTTTTAATGTCCTTTGGATACCAGTTATTTGGCACATTGTACTTGCTGGAAAGGTATCGTACTATGGCAACACTGAAAAATCAAATGTATTTTAGCCCAGCAGGTATTTATGTGATCAAAAGCTTTAGATCGATATTAAAGTATTTTATCACCTCTCTGAGAGCTTGAAGCCATCATCATCAATTGCTGGAACCCGTCCAAACCGATTTACACTTAAGTAGGGCTCCTGCTTGTGCTCACCTGCATAGAAATGGTGCAATTGGATAAAGCTGAAACAGTTTGGTCAAAATGAGACTGTGACATAAAGCTAATACCTTTACGAAGTGCAACCTGGCAGCTTTCATGAGGAATTTTGTTGACGGACAAAAATATTTTCAATGCCCGTGATGGTTGAGATAATAAGTCGAAGTAGTACTTTAACACCATCTTTCACACCTGAAAACAATTAACAATAATAAAGAATAATTCTTTGATTCAGGAAGTTGAATAAAATGGATTTGCTGGAAAACAGCGGTCAGTATACTGTATCATGACTGTAAGCTGTAACGCATGCTACAGGTGAGTTGCTAGTCATCAAAACAATTACTTAATAAGCCGATTATGCCAAAACTGTTTACTGATTTTGTGAGAAAAAGAAAATAGGTATCCTCTATGTGGAAATGCATCTCACCCAATGTAAGGCCTCACCTTGCAATCGGGACGGAAAACGAGAGAACACTGACTGAAATGTCACTTTGATTTGGGTGTCAAACACTGGACTTTGGCTACGATGTACTACACTACTTCACTGTGATGTGATTGGTCAAATGGATTTAGGAGAGCTTGCGGATTGGATGATCATCCGTGGCGTGGGGTTCCACTAGTCTCGTGCGAGGTGTCCGAAGTTCAGATCACCCATTTCCATGGAGTATAGGTATCAGTAAACTTTTCATACACCCCGAAACCGTAGCCTCCGCTGTACCTGATGACAACTCGCAAAACCGCATACAAACTGAAAAAAGCAAACCCAGCCAGACCAGCTGAGGCGAGCCGTCAGATCAAATGTCAACAAATGTCACTTAGACCGAAAGTATTTAGTTGTTGTGTTATTTGTATAAGTCCTCTACTGTTTACTGACATTCAGTATGGCGCACGACTCCCCTTTGGCTCTTAAATATTTCTACATCTTTAATTCAAACTATGGTCAGAAAGAAGGAGAGGTTAGTGTGTTTTTCAATTTCATTATGTGTATGATTCAACAAAGTATTTAGTTGTGATCTCTGCTACAGCCTGCAATAATTTTCTTCTTTGCTCTAAAATTATTTTTTTCTCTTTGTAGGAAGCTCAAAAAATCTTGTACTTCTTTCCACCTCAAACTGATTTGGACACACAAATAAAGAATGTAGGTCTAACAGAAGCTATTATAAAATTTACAGAGTAAGTGCAGTTTTGTGAAAAAGAAAGACAAAATTTTCAGTCTATGGTTTATACTCTGTTCCTACAGTCTCAATGTTTCCAATAGCTGCAATGACTGCTGCTGTCTGATACAGCATCAAAGTAGTTGCCATGGATTGTTCGCTAATTTATTTATTTTCCATCCCCAGAACTTTTAATAGTCACCAGAAGTGTGAATCATTACACACATTAAAAACAAGACAGCTTTATTTTCAACCAGAGGAAGGATTTTGGATGGTGCAAGTAAGTGATTGAGACAAAATTTTACATTTTGAAATTCCTTAATTGTTTTACTTTTCTAATTTTATTGTGACTTTCCAGGTGCTATCAGTTCCCACTGTCACAAAAACTAAGGAGGGTGTAGATCATTTAGAATATCAAAGTGACGAAATTCAGGACAATGTTTATTGGTCTGTCCTTGAGCAAGCCTACAGGAGTTTTAGCTTGTTCAATGGTACATTCAGTCAAATCTTAGATGACTATGATTTGACAAAGTTAAGATACAAGTTAGCTAGCTATTTATCTAAGGTGAATATTTAGAAATTATATTGGACTTATATTGTGTCAAATATTACTTATTAGAAAATAACAATTCATTGCAGTATCTCTCCAAGATAAAACTGCAACATGCAGATATTCTGGATGTTTTTCATGGAATCCAGTTTTTACCTTTGGATAAAAAGACATTCCTACATGTGCAAACGGTGGTGAATTTATTAGAGTGCTCTTTTCCAAAAATTCGGTGTACAGCTTTTCTTTACAATGATCAACTTGTATGGTACGCTTTTTATTTCCATTTCTCAGTCAGCTTACTACCTTCCCTGGGGAAAAAAGTAAGTGGCAAAAACCACCTGAAGAGGAAGTAAAGTGGTTTTAACAACAAGACATGACAGCGAAAAATATGGAGACTATATTACCACTCGGGTGCCTCTTAGCCTCCCCCTTGGAGCTTCACCTCCTTGCCACTTAAAATGGTCAAATCCACTTAAATGCCACCTTAGCAAGGGGGCAACCAAGTGACACTTATTGCCACTTACTTTTTTTCCCAGGCTTTGATGCTTTTAATCATGTTCAGTAGATTTAATCTGAGATATTGTGTGTGTGTGTGCATTGACCTGCTTTGTCTTTCCTAATCTTGGAATTATTTTGTATGATTTAGGAGTGGTTTAGAACCAGATGACATGCAAGTCCTGTATCGTTATCTTGTGAGTAGTTTACTCCCAGCTCAAATGGAAAGTGAACTTCAAGGAGGTCCTATACCTCGACAGTCAAACTCCTTTTCTGCTCTGCATTACGGAAGGTAAGCAAAGTTCTAGTTTTACCTTTGTCCTTGGCTAAACTTGTGATGTATATCCTACCAGTAATTTGTATATTCTTTTGGAGCAGATTTGCCTCTGGACCAACTAATTTGCAAAATGCAGATATTGGGAAAATACCTAAAGTACATTTGAAGAGTAGCTCTGGCTCAGTTGTTTGTCATCTGGTAATTTACCGAGCTCTAAGTGCAACTGTTTGTATGCTCATTGATGGTAAGATATTACCTCAAATTGTACCTAAAATATATTCTATTTACCGAGCCTCACTTAAGTGCAACTGGTTACATTACAGAGGCAGTTTCACTAGAAATTGACTTTTTCCAAAGGCTGGATGTATTTTTGGGACAGAGACTAACTAAACTAGCTTCAGAAATAGCTGAGCAATGCAGTCATGGCAGTGCAAACAGTGTGTCAGCAGAGTCAGGGGCCAAGTAAGTTGTTAAGCTTAGGTAATTGTTATTTGTCTTGTCTGCTGTCAGTATTCATTTTATTTCTGTGAACATATATAAATCTCCAAGTTATTCTTCAAGGTTTGTTTACTATAACCATTTGAATCGTGCTCAGAAGAGTACTGTGCATCTGGACAACCGTAAAAATGGCAACATATCTGTACCTTCAGATGTCTTAAGAATTTTGGCTGACTTGAATTCTGATTTCAGGGACAGGTAAGGAGAAATTTTACTGATGCACCTATACATCTAAGAATGCCTTTTCTAAAATTTCAGTTTATTTTCCTTTTAAGAAAACCATCAACAGGAGAGACTATAGTTAAAACGATGAATGATTATTGGGTTGTTGGAAAACTATCAAACCTTCGAGAGTTCTATGTTGTCATTCATCAGAAGAATGCCAATCTAATAGAGATAAATGGTAAGAAATCGGTCTTGGCTGTAGTCCTTTTAGAAGGTATGCTTGCCTCTCCAGGTTATTGAAAGTCTAATTGTTTTTTATATTTTTGCAGAAGAAGTGAAGAAACTCTGTGATAGCCAGTTTAAAAGCATATTTTTCAGTGAATAGACTTAATTCTGAAATTTGTGTTGTGCAGTTGTAACATAAGTTTTATGTTGGTGTGTACTAGCAGAAATATACCCTTTCCACTCAAAGAAACAGAAGGTATGTTGAATTTTAATAAATGTTTGGAAGGTATGTTCACTTCCTTGACAAAAATCCAAACTTAGTATCCTTTCCATCTATTCTAATATTTAATTACTTTCAAAATTGAACACACTTGGCAATGACAAACTACTGCTCCTTGACTTAAAATTTTTATTTATGACAATTATAAAAGACAAACTCAATGCAAGTTTTTTTGCTGATCATGTGTAGATCATACATAAACAAATTGGACAGGATACACGCAGCCTGTTATGGAAATTCTTGATACAATGTGGTAATTTCAGGGTAATGAAAAGAACAGTATGCCATTGAAAATTAAATTCATCACTTTGTTCAAAACTTGCTAGGTTTTGGTAGCACATTTCTCTCCATTGTTCAGGGATATTAAGCACCCTGATACATAAGCACTACTTATGTACATATTTAACAATAAAATGCTAACAGGAAATCGTAACTTATTCATATACATCATCTTTATCAGCAATGTAACGAATTATATCTGCAGGCCTTGCCAATTTCTCTGCATCACCATCAGGTATTTCAAATCCTGAAAATTCCAAGACATTAGCATAAAGTTACAAACTTCACCACGGAAATTTCAAAGTGAACTCACCAAATTCATCCTCGATAGCCATGATAATTTCCACATGGTCCAAAGAGTCCAAACCCAAGTCATTGATGAAATGAGAGTCCACAGTTATCTGGAAGAGGCAAACAAGATCTTGAAATGGATAAATCAAAGTTAGGTTGAGGCACTGAGATGTAAATCGGGCTGGGTATACCTTTTCAGGGTTAACCTTGTCAAAAAGCTTTAAAACAAGAAGTACTCTATCCCGAATGAGTTCTAATGTTAAAGGTGCACCTCCAGAGTAGAACCTTTTCAGGTCAGCAGTCTGTGAAAAATAAAAACTAAGTATTAATATTTGAAACAGTAACAACCACGTCAAACCCTTATAGCACACTCGGAAAATTGTTTAGCATAGCTAAAAAGAGATAGGAAAGATCTTCAATATGATGTGTCAAGTTCTGCAAAACTTTAACTGTGGTGACAATTAATAGCAGTACAGATCGAGGTTCTTAAACGGTGCCACTCTAAAATATGAAGCATGTACCCCATGGTGTAATTGAAAGCAAACTTAACCCTTACAAGTCATACACTTGAAGACAATTGATTTCTTTACTGCGGTTGTCTGTGAAAACTGTCAAATGTGAGCGTTTGAGAAGTGATAAAAGAGTGGCAAATTCCATGCTTGAGAACCAAAATTACCGTAAATGATAGATAAAACTGGCATGGGAGAGACATGAGAGCTGAGAACAAACCTGTTTCGACACCAACAACGAAGAACTTTGGTATCCATTCCATTGCTTAGAGTGGATGAATTTCTGAGGAGCATTACTAGCAGCCACTTTAGGTGCGACTGTTAGAAAAGCTCGGGCACCGAGTGCCAAAGTTCTCTTAACACCGAGAACCAGCGCGGCCATTTTACTGCAGAGGACAAAACTGAACTAGAACTATCGACTGGACTCGACTTCCGAAGCACCCGGTTGCTGTTGCTGCCCTCTAGAAAAGACGATTTGTGAGAAGTCAGTAAGAGGGTGCCACAACTCCGACACTTAAGGCGGGAGGGAATTCCGGCTAATTGGCCGGTAAAATACTCATCGCATCACAAGACCCATAAGAATCAAAATTTTAAAAATCTTCCATTTCAAGAATCGGTGTTCTGGCGCTTGCCGAAGTTCTCTTATAGAGGGTACTACTAGAAGTTTGTATGATGACAAATCACACTCGGGTGTTGGTACAGGATCAGCGTGGTGCCGATGCCGAACGATTTGTACGATGATAAACCTAACCTGTGTAATCCAGCTATTTTTATGTGTCAAATTTGACACGTCAAAACTGGCCTTGTGTTGCAACGTACAACAAATGTACCTTTAACTTTTTTTTTATACATACAAATGGTTCTTGTTAATCATAGAGTCATGGTGCTATTATGTTTTCTAATTTGACAAACGCGTCATGATCTTGGAACACAACAAAGAAGTAAGTGAGGATGAGGATAAATTTCCTCTTTTGGGGAAAATGCACAGTAGAGCATATTTTTATGCAACCAATTCATATATTGGTGGTGAAGTGGCACCTTGTTTAATACTGCCATAATCACACTTCACTGTGCTTGGGCAATATGCCAGTTGAAGTCCAGCTTTTTTGTGAAAGCTGTCTAATTTAAACTATTTAGGAATAACAAAATAGTAGAGGAACTTTAATCAGGTACCGTATTTTGTAGAGGTCAAAGCATTACTATTATTTAATAATGATGTTGTTATGCGTTGAGACAAATTTTCTGAATTACTGCTGTAGCCTATGTAATCAGTATTATAGTCATTAAACGTTGTAGATTTTGGGTGAAGTCTTATCCTTTCTATTTATTTATTTCTTTAAATTTCTCTCATCGGCTTTGATGCTTATAAATAGCTTATTTGTAAAATATTCATGGAAATTTTTCCTAGAATACCTTATGGCAGAGGTGTTTGCTTCTCAGTTTGTGCTTTTTATTTAGCTTATTGTAAATTATTTATACATAATAAATTGATATGCCATACTGCATGTTTATTGCTTATTAATGAAACACTTGTACAAACTTTTGCTAATTTTTACTTGTGGTTTGTGACTAATTTTCCTATGCCTTGATTTCTTTCAGTTGTAAGGGGTGTGGGTTATCATGGCGGTAAGTTGCCTTCTAAAGAAGCGTTTTCCTGTGGGCACAAATACAATTTCTTCCACTCATTTGCTCTCTAATGCCTGACAAAAATTCACATTTTTCAAGCAATATTCAGCAGTGAGAGTCAGGATATCTCAACTCATCTGCTGAACTAAAAATAGTATCTTGGCATATTGCCTTGCAAATGGCCATTCTTACTTACAGCATCCTACAAGTGTTTCAGGCTTGACCCTTGTTGCTGCATGTTTAACTAGTAGTTTCTTTCTAATTGTAATCATTCTGTTGTTTTTTGGTGGCACTACATAATTTATTACTTAAACATGAAAGAAATTCACCTTTATAGTGAATTTTTATTTTTGTCCATTGCATCTCTCTAAAATTAAATGACGTTCAATTTATCATACTTATTGGAGGGTTACTTCTAATGCTATTTTCAATTTAAAGGAATTTTATCTGAAGAATGGCTGGAAGATCCACCGGTAGCAGGAAGAGTAGTCGACAAAGAAGGAAGCAGCGGTTAAGAATGTCAAGTAAAGGTGATGGAGAGGGTGGTGGGGAAGAGGAGGAGGAGGAGGAAGGAATGTTTCTCAGGAACCAATCTACACCTGACGACTGTTTGGAGTTAATAGATAGATCAGAGGTACTTGTTCTAATCTCAAGATTTTTGTGTAGCTGGAGTATGTTATCCTAAGTGTTTTGTCAACTGTTTCCATTATATACATATTTGTTTGCAGCATGGTGCGGGGAAAAGTAGAAAGAAAAACAAACATACTCAACAGTTATCAGTACACTTTGAGGATTCAGCTTCCGAAAATGTTTGGATTACTACTATACAGGTATTTGTGCCCTTTCTTGTTGCTGGATTGGGCATGGTCGGAGCTGGATTGGTATTGGATGTTGTGCAGGTAAAATAAGAGTTTTACATTTAAAAAATACTTTCTGTTTTGTTCTTTTCTTTATTTTCAATTGCAGATTTTGTTTACATGATTTACATGAATTTATTGAATTTATTTTGAAACATTTATGCTTCTTCACAGCACTGGGAAGTGTACCAAGTTGTGTCTGAAGTTTTCATCTTAGTACCTGCACTCTTGGGCCTCAAGGGTAATCTTGAAATGACATTAGCATCACGTTTATCTACACAAGCTAATTTAGGAATAATGGATAGTCGGCGAGAGCAGTGGAAACTCATTGCTGGAAACATGGCTCTAATCCAGGTAAGGCTGGTACTTATTTTGGGGAAAAAAGGTCAAAGTGTTGAAATATTTAACTTTGTTCTACATTGATTGGTGCAGTGTCAAGCAATGGTTGTCGGATCTCTTGCTGCTTTTGCTGCCGTGGTCATGGGTTGGATACCTAATGGTGACTTTAATTTTGATCATGCACTGTTACTTTGTGCCAGCTCAATGTTGACTGCATCACTTGCTAGTTTTGTCTTAGGTGAGTCAGTAAGAACACCTTTTTTACTATCTAAACAATAAAAATTGTAATATTTTGATTTTGTTTTTATATTTTGGTAATGAACCGGTGCGCTTTTTTTTTACAGGCGGAATAATGGTCGCTGTAATTATGTTCTCCCGCTGGGTGAATATAAATCCTGATAATGTTGCCACTCCCATTGCTGCAAGTTTGGGTGATTTAACGACTCTAGCTTTATTGTCTTGGATTGCATCAATGTTGTTTGAAGCAATTGGTAATAATTTTTAAAACATTTTTAATTTATTTTTTCTCCTTCACAACTGCATAAATATGTATTCAGGCTCTTCTTAAAATTAATGCTAGTCTTATTCTTTGGCAGGACAAAACCACTGGCTGGCTCCTGTAATAATTGCAGTGTGTCTAATTCTGACTCCAATTTGGGGTTTCATTGCTTTCTCCAATCACTACACCAAAGAAGTGTTGGACAGTGGATGGACCCCCGTAATTTCTTCCATGGTTATCAGCAGGTTTGTCAGTTTTACCATTGCTCAATTTAAATGTTGAAAAGACAACTCCTCATTCTCTGTTCATTTTCAGTGCGGGAGGATTAATTTTGGATTATACTGTAAGCACTTTCAAGGGTATTGCTGTATTTCAACCTGTGATAAATGGTGTTGGTGGGAACCTAGTTGCAGTGCAAGCCTCCCGTATTTCAACTTCCTTGCATCAGAAAGGCCATCCCGGTTACTTCCCTTTAGGTGCACCTCCTCTTTGTCTTGGTCCGTTTGCTGCATTTTGTGCCTCTGGTTAGTATTTAATTGAAATAAAAATCTGACACTATTGCTGTCTGTTATCATATCTATAAGTCTGTGTATCATTCTTTTACAGATAATCACTCCAGAACTGCCAGGGTTCTACTTGGAATGGTCATACCAGGACATTTGATTTTCTCCTATACTATTAGTTATCTACATGCAGGACATACATCTCTCACAGCTGTTTTCATGCTTATTTACCTAACAGCTGCTGTTCTCCAGGTCAATAATTATTTTTCTTCTTTTATACATGTGTCTTTATGTAAATGCATTCCTTGCTTATTACTAGCATCTTGTTTTTAACAGGTTTTGCTTCTTCTATATATTGCCCATGTGATGACACACTGGATGTGGAAACAAGGAATAGATCCAGATAACTCTGCCATACCTTATTTAACTGCCATTGGTGATCTGCTGGGAACGGGCCTGCTAGCTGTAGCCTTCCAGCTACTTTATATTATTGGGGATGGGGACAGTGATGTGGGTGAATGAGTGAGCACACTTGACTGATTAGATGTCTGTAACGAGGTTTGGTCTGTTCTTTTCTTCGAGGTGTGCTTACCTGGAGCGTAGCCAGGATTGTTTTTTCTGTGTGTGTGTGTGAGTGTGAGGAGGGGTGGGGATATTGTTTTGCACACTTGCCTGCTAATGTTGTTTCCAAATTAGCAACCAAGGGTGTGTCAGGGGTCGTGGCCCCCTTCCAGTGTATGTGCGTGCCTGTGCATTACTGAAACCTATATTTGTGCCCCTTGCTAACAAATTTTACACGATGCCAAAATTTATCTTAATTAATTAAGCTGTTCTCTGGCATATTTTGTGAAGGCCTGGGTACTTCATTTTTAACACTTTCAGTGTGTTAGAGGGGCACACCACACTTAAAGTGTTAAGTACCTTTTATAGACTTGGTGATTTTCTAGAGAATTTGTTAATTGTGATGTTAAAAGTATTTTACTGAAACTATTGCTTTTCTGTATGTTACCTTCCAAACATTAAGACTAGTAGAGTTGTTTGTTCCTCTACCATACTTTTAAAAATATGTTCAAGAGAAAAAGACACCACATTGTTCCTTGTTTTACTTGTTCAAGTTTTAATAAAAAGAAAGAGATTAAGAACTGTTTTGTAAAATATAACTTTATTTCTGTAGCAAGAGACGGAGGTGAATACAAAAGCGAAATCTCCTTGGCCCAATTAGGGCCCTGGCCCAAGGTGCCTTACTCAAATCGTACTGTGCGAAGATGGCGCAATACGTTGTCCTTTGAGCACACCCACATACCTTCACTTTCGTTCGGCCCATTCGGTTAGCAGCGCGGTCGGGAAGTTCATCACTGCAGTCAGTGGCTCCAACACAAACGTCTTAACCAACAGAAAAAATACACGTCCCTTGCAAACTTTTCTGGATAACATTAAAAATTTTCATCTGTTTAATGTATATATTTTTACAATTTTGTTTTTAAATCGTCCAGAAGATGAACCAAAGCGTTTATGTTTGCAAATTACAACAAAGAAAGTTGGTACACTTGCAACAAATATGACATCCGGAACGAAAGCCCCTCCAGGTTATGGGGGGTATGTCTGCTGGGCGGCTGAAACATTGAATGAATGAATACAGTAAACAGTCATTGAAAAAAATCTTGTCTTGTGTGAGAACTTCCACTGAATGACAAACAGTGCTATCATGGCAATTTTGATTCTTTTGTGAACTTTGAGACCGTGTGACTGCCGGTGTTTCCTGTGTGGATAAAATGAAATAACTTTACTCTGTTTTGTGTTAAATTGTAAGAAAAAAATTACTTTTACATTACCTGGTGTGATTTTAGCGTTGCAATTATATCCTGAAATTTTTGTCACGTTTCTGCCCTTTTCAATATCACTCTTTAGGTCGACCTAAGCTTAGCTCCTCCTTGGTTGATATTTAACCAAACTAACCTAAATAATTGTTTCTCCCCAATGATCACTGACATTTGAATGGTTTATTTGTTGATTGTCAGTTTCTTTTAAAGAGATTTCTTTTTGGGCAGAATCTGAACTAATTGAAGCATTTTTTTTTATTTTTTTTTGGTGTCTGTGTGGGCACCCTATTTTTATTTTGAGTTATCTTATTACTCTATACTGCGATTAAAAGAAAACTATGCACTGATTTGGTTTCACTTTGCAGCAATAATGGTTATGCGGAAGAGTGTTCGCATTCTGTTAGTGGGTGATCGGAGCGTGGGGAAGACATCATTAATATTATCACTTGTAAGTGAAGAATTCAATGAGGATGTTCCCCCTAAAGCAGAAGAGATTACTATCCCTGCTGATGTTACACCAGAACAAGTTCCAACTCACATTGTTGATTTCTCAGGTAAATTTTAACCCTTCTTTAACTGGTCTGGCTTTCGTGTATTTTTTTGTCCTAATGCAAGTTTTCTCTATCAGCTGTGGAACAGACCGAGGAACAGCTTGTTGATGAAATTCAGCGTGCCCATGTTGTGTGCGTTGTTTACAGTGTTGATGATGAAGACAGCTTAGATCATGTTACAAGTCACTGGTTACCTTTAGTACGATCAAGTATCCAGGGCACCCCTTTGCCAGTTATTTTGGTTGGGAACAAGGTGGATCTAGTAGATTATTCTACTATAGATGTGAGTCTCCAATTAGTGACTCCAATTTTTTTCCCTTGTAAGGATGTGGACTGTATCTATTTTATTTCTTCATGTTTTTCTAGATGGTAATGAATATTATGGAAGAGTACCCAGAGATTGAGAGCTGTGTTGAGGTAAACCTATTTCAAGTTAATTTTTTAATGTCAACTTTTGACTTTTTATTAACAAATTTGTAACATTATGCAGTGCTCCGCCCGCACTTTGAAAAACATCTCAGAAATGTTTTACTATGCTCAAAAGGCTGTTCTCCACCCGACTGGTCCACTCTATGTGTTGGAAAGCCAGGATGT
>NW_026267414.1:264802-266341 GCF_000697945.3 Frankliniella occidentalis | reverse complement strand
TGTATGAGTCATGTAACAGTCAACCTGGTCTTCTGGCTACAATAATTTAGATTAAAAAAACAACAAATAAACGCTGCAGATCGATATCACAACAGTTTTTACATAATAATATTATCACTTACCTTTATCCACACCGAATCATTTAAAAATGAAAATGGGATAGGTCTTTTGTCCCCTCCATGTTTAGTCATGACATTAAAGTTGATAGTTTTCTTGTCCAAACGAGGAGGAGTCCCTACAGAAATACAATGAGTTGGTTTGATTTTGGTGTGGGGAAAAACACATCACAATATGTACTTTAAATAAATTTACCTGTTTTTAAACGACCCATTCGGAAATTCAGTTTTTCTAAAGTTTTCGCAAGGCCAATGGCAGGGGCATCTCCAAGCCTGCCCGCAGGTCTTACATCTAACCCAATATTTATTTGGCCTTTAAGGAATGTTCCAGTAGTTAGTATTATAGCATCACAATAAATTTGACTGCCATCACCTGCAAATAAATTGACATTTCCACACTAATCTACATTTTTGATTGCAAAACAATTCGATAAACAGATCACAAAAGATGTTGACAAGAACTCACTCAACACAATTCCTCTACACTGCTGGATTATACTTTCGTCACTACTGTTTGAGAAAATTGGTTCATTGAGGATAAGGTCTTCCACAGAGGCCTCCAACACTGAGAGGTTGGGTGTGTTGTGAAAAAGCTCCCTTTGCAAGTTCGCTTTGTAAAGGGATCTATCCATTTGAGCTCGCAAACCCCATACTGCTGGACCCTTTTTTGTATTGAGCACCTAAAAATAAAAAGTAAACCAACTTTAAGTAATCTCTTAAATATTTCTAAAACTCTCAGTAGCCTTTTAATTATTACCTTGTATTGAATGCCTGAGATGTCACATATTCTTCCACAGAGACCATCAAGAGCATCAATTTCTCTCATCAGGTGCCCCTTACCAATTCCCCCAAATGACGGATTGCAGGACATAATACCTAATGAAAAAGAAGAAAATTAAGAGTCAGTGACTCACGCTATTTAAGATAGGGGTGTTAAGCTTTTTATTATTTACCAACGGTTTCCTTCTTGTGAGTTATCAGTAAGGTACGAACCCCCATTCTTGCTGCTGCAGCACATGCCTCTGTGCCTGCATGTCCTCCACCAACTACAATGACATCAAAATGAGGATTTCTATTCACTGAAGATGACAGTAGTCGTGGATTTAAATTTAAGTTCTGCTTCACCCTTCTCAATCGCCATTGCGAATTCTCAAAAGTGTTGACTGTTTACAAAAAAGATGAAACATGCTTTAGGAAACAACATTCTTCAGAAAGTCTTTTTACTCACATAACCTTGGTCCTTAGGAAAGGAAATATGAAATAAAGAAAGCGCCAAGACGTACCAAGAGATCTGAGCATTTTCCCCTCTTTATATGCAAGAGCAGCAATCATTTCTGTTATGATTGTTGGTTATTCATTCATTAGGAACGTTGTGACCATTTTACCACAATGTCAAGAAAATCGTCTGCAAAAATTTAGGTTA
>NW_026267414.1:258219-259500 GCF_000697945.3 Frankliniella occidentalis | reverse complement strand
CGCCACGCCCCGCCACGCCACGCCACGCCACGCCACGCCTCGCGCTTCTGCCGCCCGCCGCGTGGCCCGTTGTGTTCCGCGCGGAACGGAACGGAACGTCACAGGTCACTGATGACGAGAGAGCGGATGATGGGAGGGACGCAGAAGGAGCCAAGATGGTCGGGAGAAACGCCCCTCTCTCCCCCCACCTCCCGGCTTTTGTCTCATTTCGCGCGATCAACAGGAAAATCTGGTGGGAGACTGATTAATTGAATCTCGGGAGAGGAGAGAGAGGCGCGGTGGGCCGTGATGTGTTCATCTGAAGAACCGCCAAGAGTTCAAAACCCACGTAGTATTTGTTTTTATTTTAATTTTTTTTGGTGCGGTATGGGAGTAGGGGTGCTTTTAGCCGGGTTCGCCCTATTATTTAAGTCGGGTGCTTTGAGAGAGGAGGCCGTGCTAAACACACGCCCCGCGGACATAGCGGTTTTGCCTGGTGCTAGCTTTATGATTATGACCTGCCATCAGGAGAGGCTTCTGCCCTATTAATAGCACGCTGCGTTGTTAGGACCGCTCAAAAATAAAGGTCCAACGTCGCGGTTTGCGTCGAGTCTTGGTCAGTCAGCCGCCAAAAGACGGACCCAATCAAACAATAAAGGGTCGGTTCTCGAGTCGCAGGGGTCATTTCGCATTTTCGCAATGACTCTATGGTTTTGTCCCAACAGAGTGGGTCGGTCGGTCGGCACCCCCCGCACTGCGCCCGCTGCGCCCGCGGCCGCAACACGTAGTGCAACACAGCCGTGAAATGGCGTGCGAAACGTCAATGCACGTCTGCCCAGTCTGGCGGCGTGGCGTGGCGTGGCGTGGCGTGGCGTGGCGTGGCGTGGCGTGGCGTGGCGTGGCGCGGCGTGGCGTGGCGTGGCGTGGCGTGGCGCGGCGAGTCTGACTGCGCTGTGCTTCCGCGTGCAGCGCTGTGCAAGCCGTGCGAGGCAGGCGAGATGCACCGCGGGGTGGGTGGCGGTGGCGCGCGGACCCTCTCTTCTGCAAGGGAAATGGGGTCAGTGGGAACGGGCGAAAGAAAAAAAAAATATAGAAGAAATGAAAAAGAAATGTAGCGTTTTGATGGGATCGGTGGGCACATGATAAGCGTTTGCGGCTTGCTCGGCGGCTTGGTGGTAGGGTAGGCGAGCTTTACCGCCCTTCACGGCAAGCAAGGCCATTTTAGTGGCTCTAAAACGGGGCATTTTAGCACCCGAGGAAAGGTGTGCGATCGGGATAAAGTGCGCGTCTGCTGTAATCGTC
>NW_026267414.1:255822-258169 GCF_000697945.3 Frankliniella occidentalis | reverse complement strand
TCGAAGCAGAAGACGCAAGGACGGCAACTGTTACAATCGTACTTGATGTACAGCGTCGGTTTTACGATTGCCATTTCAAACTAGAAATAAGTAATAAAGATTACGTAAAGACTTTAAAATACATTTCGTCTCTATTCCAAGATAGTAAATGACTTTAGTATGACGCATATCATGTGTGGGAAAAAGAAGAAGTTGGCAAGAGCGCAGACTTTCGTTCAGCCTTCCAATGTCGACACCCTTAGCTTCGCGCAGGCAGCAGGCAGTTTGTTATCTTAGATTTGAATGGAAATGCAAGGGCTTTTCAAGAACAAAACTCGCAGTGATAGACCGTTCAGTGACTGAATTTTGACAATCCATTCTCGGATATCGAGCGAATTCTTTGAATAGCTGTTTGTAGGGAATTTCCTCTCGGTACCGTGCGCAGCCTGCGTAGCAACACATACACAGCAGCAGCCGCCGCCGCCGAGCGCCGAGCTCGTCAGTCGTCGTTTCTCGTTGCGCAGGTTTGGTTGGACGTTTCTGTGTTGGAGGTTACTTTGTTTTCGTCCGTCTTTTACGTGCCGGGTTTGTTGGCTGCGGTACCTGATTTTGTGCAGCTACTAGCGTGTCCCAGCACTTACAGCGTCTTCTGCACGTACTTGCAGCTCCATCTCGGTGAGTCAACCACTGACAGGCTTATATCTTTACCATTATGAGGATCATAACCCAATTAACTACTGTCATCTTTTGATTGTATTCGTCAGAAATTGTCCCATCCTTGTGACGTTGCCCCTGTGATGTATTTTAGTTGACAGTGTGTAGCACTATTTGGGACCTGTCACGGTTTATTTTTATTTAAATGGTAATACTCTGCCAATGTCAATGTTTATCCATTGTAAACAATCCGATTTAATTTCAATTCCGCATAAAATTTAGTAATTATCCTTGCAGTTATCCATGACCATTAATAAATATACTGTTCTCAAATTAAAAAACCGGCCAGTTTGGAATTAAGTGTTTTAAAAGCCACCTCACAATGTTTTCTGTTCAGGAGTAGGTCATTGGTAATTTTTCAGTTACTTTTCAAAATTTAGAGGTTTTGTTGTTTTATGTTAGTTCCCTTGACTTCTAACGACTCTCCAAAGAGGAAAAGACTGATAAGAAAGTGAAATTGTGGGAGTTTTGTGAAATTATCTGTGATTTTTATGCTGATATTTTTCTAAAGGGAAAGATTTTGTTTGACCGTGTTTGCTTTGCTAGTGTCTCTTGCAGTCTTTGAAATGTTTGTAGCACCTAGAGCATAATGAACAAATGAAATCTCAGTAGTTCTGCTATAGCTTAAAATCATCACACTAAAACGCCACACACAATCAGTAATATACATATTTTGAGACTGGGCCTGCATCATGAAATGAATTGTCTCCCTCTTCCCCTTTTTATTTTTTGACTGTGTGCGTAGGCGTCCCGCCCCCTCGATGGCTGTCGACGCAGTGAGGCGTGGACTGTGCGCGTGTGTCTTATGGTCTCGGTACCGCAATGATGGTTCTCTCTTGGCCTCACCTGCTCATGCTCGAACTTATGGGGACTCTAGTGTGGGTCAGCGGTGGTCACTCTCGCTGTCCACTGCCTCCGACTCGCCTCGCGGGCGCTCCCGGTTTGAGTCTAGGACTCTACTCCCGGTGAGGTCCGTGTATTGAGGACGAGGACCCACCATACATATGGGTTCGGGCGCTGGCGCGTCGCAGGGTAGGCCAGCCCGCAGGACCAGTCCGTCCGGCGGGTTGCCTACCCGAGGCTCTCACGGCTGACGAGACCTGATCTGCACGGAACGGTCACTTTTGTCGTCACATTCACGCCTCCGGTCACCGAAAAAGACGGAAAAGGTGGCCCCCAAAATTATCATTTCATAGTTGCGCACTTTATTTGCTTTTTGGCCGATCTGAAGCCCCCCCCCCTCCCCTCTTCCGCTCCCGAGCCGTTTGCTACAGTGCATTACTGCTTCACCGAGTGAACAATCCGGCTCGGAAGCGGAGTGCGGCCGTACCCGCAGCTGTGTTGTGTTTGGTTGTTGCTATCCGGCCCTTGTTGCCCCCCACCCCCCATTCCTTTCACCCCTCCCGAACTCCCCTTACTCCTCATATGCCAAGCACACCCATCCATCAGTGACCACCTAAAACAAGCAAGACCTTGAAATACGGACGAAAAAGAGAGGGTGGAAAACCTAAATCCGCTACCCGCTATCGCGATATGTTTCTATCGCGATAGTGACACACGCAGTCCGTACGTCTAACTAACTGCGCCCCGGGCCCCGGCTTCGCGATTGCGATCGTTGTTCGGATGCGATGCGACCGTCGCCGGAGCGTCTCCC
>NW_026267414.1:253126-255772 GCF_000697945.3 Frankliniella occidentalis | reverse complement strand
AGATTATTCTACTATAGATGTGAGTCTCCAATTAGTGACTCCAATTTTTTTCCCTTGTAAGGATGTGGACTGTATCTATTTTATTTCTTCATGTTTTTCTAGATGGTAATGAATATTATGGAAGAGTACCCAGAGATTGAGAGCTGTGTTGAGGTAAACCTATTTCAAGTTAATTTTTTAATGTCAACTTTTGACTTTTTATTAACAAATTTGTAACATTATGCAGTGCTCCGCCCGCACTTTGAAAAACATCTCAGAAATGTTTTACTATGCTCAAAAGGCTGTTCTCCACCCGACTGGTCCACTCTATGTGTTGGAAAGCCAGGATGTAAGTAAAAATCAAGTAACTAATATGGTGATCTAATAAAAGTTTTTTTAAATTATTTATCACGGAATACTAGAATGCACTTCCTTATGTGCAAAGCAGTTGCATTGTCAGTAAGCAGCTTATTTGTTTTCACATTGTTTTTAAAGTTTATATAATATTTCTTATGTTCCAACAGCTGACTGAAGAATGTAAGAAAGCCCTTACCAGAATATTTAAGGTGGAGACTCATGAAAGCACTTACTGTTTAGTTATTAACTTTATGTGTTTTTTCATAAATATATTGATACATTTTCATTTACAGATTTGTGATTTAGACAATGATGGTTTACTATCTGACACTGAACTCAATGTCTTCCAAAAGCGTTGCTTTAATGCTCCACTGCAACCTCAGGTTTTAGAAGATGTAAAGGCAGTTCTTAGCAAAAATATTGGTGATGGAGTACACAATAATTGCATCACACTTAAAGGTTTGAAATAATAAATTTTGTAGGGAATAAGTTTTTTATTTTTTTATTTTTAATGTATTATTTTAATCTTATCTCTGTAGGGTTCCTTTTCTTGCATTGCTTATTTATTCAACGAGGGCGTAATGAAACTGTTTGGACAGTTCTTCGTAAGTTTGGATATAATGATTCTCTTAGAGTGACCAAAGATTATTTAGTACCTAGGTAAGAACAGGCATGGATGGAAAATTTTGTGAGATGCTCTATATCATCAAATTCTTATGTGCATCAAATTTTCTATGGTAGTGTTCGGGTTCCACATGGCTGCACATCAGAGTTAAACCACAGGGGACAGCACTTTCTCCAAAAGTTATTTGAGAGACATGACAAGGATCGTGATGGAGCACTTTCATCCTCTGAAATGAATGCTCTTTTTATGCCTTGTCCTTCCCCACCTTGGCGCTCAGACTTTGGAAAAACTGTTGCTTCCAATTCCAGAGTAGGTTAAACAGTTTTGCCAATATTCAATCAATATTAAGTCACAACCTGAACTAATCTCCAAATTTCCCTCAGGGATGGATGACCTTGCAGGGCTTCATGTCATACTGGTCTCTGATAACTCTCCTTGACCTTCCTCTTGCTTTGGAGCACCTTGGGTATTTAGGTTACAACATTATTGAAAATGAAAGTCACGCAAATGCTATTCATGGTACGTTTTGTCTGATTATTGAAAGTAAGTAAACACTTCATCTTTATCCATCCTACATGTTTTGTGTCTTGTTCAGTCACAAGAGAAAAAAGCTTGGACTTAGCCAAAAAGCAATCTAGTCGAAATGTGTATCAGTGCAATGTTATTGGTCACCAAAAGTCTGGAAAGTCTACCTTCTGTGGTCTTCATATAGGACAAACATTAGATGTAAGTATGAATTCTTTCCTGTTTTCACTATAATTGCCTCTTTTCTGTTTAAATGATTACTGAAATAATTTTTTTAAATTCAGATGACTGGAAAGCAATCAAAGCAAGACACTGCTTCCTCAAGACTCACAATTAATTCTGTTTTGGTTTATGGCCAAGAAAAGCAACTCATTCTTAGAGAGGTAGAAGTTAAGAATGTGGCTGATCCCCTAATGACTGAGGATACCCTTTGCGATGTTGTTTGCCTTTTGTATGATGGAAACCACCCAAAATCCTTTGAATATGTTGCTGAAATCTACATGGTCAGTTTCTATCTTTTTTCACTTGTGCCTTACAAGACTTACAGATTTTTAAGAGCAATCATTTGTTTCATTCATAGCGTTACTTCCAAGGAAGTAAAGTACCAGTGTTAGTGGTGGCAAGTAAAAGTGATCTCCCACCAGTTAGACAAGATTACATTGTTCAACCTGATGAATTTTGTTCTCGACACAAATTGGCACCTCCTCATTTGTTTTCTGCCGCTGCCTCGCCTACAGGCACTCCACAGCATACTGACAAGGATGTTTATGTCAAGCTGGCAACAATGGCAGTTTTCCCGTAAGTATATGTTAAGTTTCATTTTTTTCTTACAGAAAGTTGATTTGACCAATCCTTCTTCCTTCCTACTGGCCCCTACATCTTCTCCCTTCTCTCATACTTTATCCATCCTGAAAGACATACTGATTGTTTCCCTTCCTGTTCAGTCGTTTCCAGGCAGCTTGGGTTCTTTTCTACAGGCATAGGTGAGTCAACGGTCCAACCAAACAGCATGTAGCCTTTATGTATTTCGACTAACTTGTAGTTTGATCTTCAAATTTTATTTCTATATTTGTTAATATGTCTTATTTGCTTTCTATCAAACTGTTTTTTCTTTTTTAATTTTTCTAACTTTATATGGCAATTTTTCACTAGGTAGTGTA
>NW_026267414.1:242393-243090 GCF_000697945.3 Frankliniella occidentalis | reverse complement strand
CGCCACGCCACACGGTCTGACCTGTCGCGCGGTGACGCGTCGTGTCGGAGGGAGGGAGGGTAGGCAATCGAGTATACTACCTTGGAGTATACCGCTACAGGCCCCACACTCGACTTGAAACAATAATAATAAAAAAAAAACAACTCGCGACGCACGCAACGATATTTCTTTCTCAATTTGAAGCGCGCGTGTGCAGCAGCTTTTCCTCGCAGTGGTCGTGCGCGCTGCGTGGCGCTGCGCAGCATTGCGTTGCATCCACGCGTGGCTCCCATTGTTCCACCCCCGAGCAGTCCGAGCCGAGCCGACCGAGCCCGACTGCATCTCCGGAAACCACACTCGACATTTACTCTGCAGATTAAAGTGCCGGCGTTGGCATTCCGAAAACTTTTTGAAAGTGCCGCGATGAGCGCCTGTGCCACCCATCACCAGAAACCCCCTTTCTGGTCATCACTGTGCAAAAAAGTTGGCATAGGTTTACAGGAAAATTTTCCTTGACGCTAGTTGTAAAATTACAATTTGAAATCGTAAAAATACATGCAGTACGTATCAACTTAAAATCCATTGGCGAGTAAAAAATCTGCTCTCGTAAATTTACAACTTAAATTATAATACGAGTTTACAAAAATATTGTAAATTTACGACGGTGTTTTTCACAGAGATACGTCACTCAGTCATGTTGTTACGCCATGTCACATTT
>NW_026267414.1:240773-242343 GCF_000697945.3 Frankliniella occidentalis | reverse complement strand
CCCCCCGGATCATTATACAGGTAGTGTTAATTAGACCACGTGGTCGCCCCCCCCCCTCCCCCCGCTGCCGCGGCGGGCGCAGAGGACGACGTGGGAATGCGCTGCGGGGGATAAAGGGGTGGCTCTGATTCCCTGAAGGCTCCAGAGGGTCTCATTTCAAATATTTGCCATCCCCCCTCCCGTCTCCCCACTTGCACCCCCACGCCTCCGCTGCTCTCCACGCCGCCTGCTCCTTTCCTCGAAACTCGAGCGTTGCGCGTCCACCATTCCAGCACCGCATACCCGTCCGTCTCGTCTCCGTCTCCCCGGGTTTGGCGGCGCGTCGTGGATGCGTTTGGAATTAGTCTGGCGGACCGCTCTGCACCCCGCTCTTGCACCCCGCTCTTGCACCCCGCTCTTACACCCCGCTCTTGCACTCCGCTCTTGCACTCCGCTCTTGCACTCCGCTCTTGCACTCCGCTCTTGCACTCCGCTCTTGCACTGCGCTCTTGCACTCCGCTCTTCCCTGGTCTTGCACTCCGCTCTTGCACCCCGCTCTTGCACTGCGCTCTTGCACTCCGCTTTTGCAACCCTGGTCTTGCACTCCGCTCTTGCACCCCGCTCTTGCACCCCACTCTTGCACCCGCTCCCGCTCCCCGCGCGTCGTTTTCAAATGTTTCCCGCGCCTTTGTAAGTTGGCGCCTTATCGCGGCCTATCGTCAGCCACGCGACGCGAAGTGTTCTCCGCTCGCGAGGAGGTGCCCAGCCCACTCACTCATACAATCATACAACAAAGTTAACTCGCCTCTTTTCGCCCTGCCCTTTTTTAAAATTTTGATTTCTTTAAAAAAGTTCCGTCAAGGCACGGATCGTGGAAGCAGATGATACGTAATGTAATGATCAAGCCTTGCATTATATTATTTTAGTACAGGATGTGGTGGAGGTTTCAAAGATCTAACACCATTTACAGAGCTTTGTTGCTAGTTCCCTACTGCCGTTTTATTCTCCTTCAGTGTTTAGAATAGCATGATTAGCGTCCGGGCGGCCGAGCCGAACCGGGCCGAGCCGAGTTCCGAGCTGCGCTTCCAGCCGAGCGCCGGCCGAGCCGAGCCGGGCGGGCGGGAGGGAGAAAGGAGGGGGAGGGGGGCGTACCGATGGCACGGGCGGGGCCAACACCAGGCCCCCTGTCTATATCTTCTACTGGTGACGTCACGCCTTGTGCCTCTCTGCACGCCGCTGCATGACAGTACAAGCAATGACACATTTGACAAATCATTCTTATTAATTTCAATATGTGAAATGTTCAAAGTTTCAGTTACAAATGTATCATCTGCTAAAAAATTATGTTGTTCTTTTTCTGATTCCTTGCTGCTTCTCGCCCCTTTTCGCTCGGGGTATGTGAGGGCTCCGTTGTCTCGTTTTAATCTGGCGATCGGAGATTTTTGGTGCCGAGTGGTGTCGAGAGCAAGTTGAGGAGAATCGAGGAGAGAGGAACAGAGTCGGAAAGAAAGAGGGACGACAAAGAGAGGGATAGAGAAGTTGTAGAGAGAGAGAGAGAGAGAGAGAGAGAGAGAGAGAGAGAGAGAGAGAG
>NW_026267414.1:235117-237918 GCF_000697945.3 Frankliniella occidentalis | reverse complement strand
ATTTTCGTATTTTGGGAAACTAATGCGTGACATCTCGTCGTTGCCAACTTTAAATCATGGCTGTCACCCTTGTGTGTGTTTTACACGCGTGTTCCCTCTGCTGCCAGGTGGCTGTGAAGCTTTGTATTTAGTTAATCTCTGGCTAGGTAGTCACAAGTCACAGTCACCTGGCATTAGGAGGATCATCCAGAAAGTGTAGGCCACGTCCGAAGCTCGCCGGTACGAACCCGAAGTTGAGTCTCTGGCTGGAAGTTCTCATAGCGCCTAGTGGGTAGGCAACATCTCGCCTGCAGTGCACGCGCGTACTGCGGGGTGGCCTACCCCGAGTCTCGCAGGCGTCAAGCTCCCGAGTAATTTGGCAACAGAATCTCAGAGACAAAGTACACGAAAAAAACACATGTTTCACATCGGAACGATGTCTCGCATCGGAGACAGGCCGTTTAGCCCGCGATCCTGTTCCTGTTATTTGCGGGGTAGCGGCCGGGTGGCCACATATCCCAGTCGTGTCGCGCTGTCCGCGGCGCGTCGCGCGCACGTCTCGCCAGTCGTGTGCCGCCTCCCCGGTGTGTGTGTGGGGGGGGGGGGCTCCCCGCTCTAAAATACACAGTTATACTTATATTGTTCTCCTTCTTTTAGGTGTCAGCAAGTTATTTGGAAGCCACCTGGTGCACTATTCTACCCAGGTGCTGGAATTTGTAGCTCTGCGTCGAGTTTTGCCTCGGCTAGGGGTTTTTCTTTTCCTATTGAAATGCCGGGCGCCAGCCAGGAGGGGGCGGTGGCCGAGGCGCTGTTGCTGGGGCCCCCCCGCCCCCACGGCTGGGAGGTGATTTGTGTTGTCAAGGAGGTCTCCCCTCCAGCATCCTGATGAGGAGCGAAGCGCCCGCGTTCGGAAATCAGTCTTGAATTCTGCTTGCCCCCTCGGGGGGAAGGGGATTGGGTATAGGGGCTGGAAATCGCCTACCCCCACCACTACCCTCACCACCATTGTCGGGAGGATAATGAATGAGAAAACCTTGTCCCAACTTCTCGTCGTCACGTTGCCGCGATAAATTTCCGCGCCGGCCAAACTTTTTATCCGCCCGGCTTGGCGCTCCCCCCGGTTATTGGATAACGATGACATTGCAAAGGCGTAATTTTTCACGTTTTTGGCAGCGAAGATTTTCAATCCCGCGTTAATGTGTGGTGAGCCCCCCGCCAAGGTCGGCCCGCGTGGCGGGAGCGTTCACCATAGGAGGAGCGGGCTGGGCTGGGCCAGAGGGTGATTCCCGGTGATTCCGGTCGGTGATTCTGCACAGCGTTTTTCGCACCTCCGTCCTTCGCGCACTCATGGAGCCTCCCCTAGCCTCTAGGTAGGAAGAGAGAGATGGAACGACTAAACACTGTGCGGAATCACCCCGTTTGGCATTGACCTCGCCACGGTCGCGCGGTGGGGCAACAATATTGTCACCGTCTCGCTCGACTGGATGAGGTCGACTGCCGCCTTATTGTGATTGTGGCAAAGAGTGAGATTCATGTAGATGCGTGACTGTTGCACACTAGCACACATCATATGCGAAGGCCGCGCGCCCACGCACACGCGAGCCCCGGCGGGCTGGCCGGTCGGCCCTGCGCCTGCAGCGAACTAGAGTGGACTGGAACACACAGCATCATTGTGGGGCTTGCAAAAAAAATAAAATATTAGAAAAAATAAAATGAAGGAGCTCTTGCGAAACTTTTTAAATTTACGACTTCATTTCACCGCAGAGGCGAACCACCAAACGGAAGTTTGTTTAGTAAGGCCTCTACGTACAAGACGAAAAAAAAGGGAGGGAATAAACACACACAACC
The DNA here is from genome assembly GCF_000697945.3 of Frankliniella occidentalis. Taxonomy (NCBI): domain Eukaryota; kingdom Metazoa; phylum Arthropoda; class Insecta; order Thysanoptera; family Thripidae; genus Frankliniella; species Frankliniella occidentalis. The sequence continues at coordinate 236,091 of NW_026267414.1, read as the reverse complement.
CGACGACAAGCCTAAATTAGGGATAATAAATTCATTCGGTTTCATATATCTAGCCTGCATCTCTCTTTTTTTTTTCTTTCTTTTTAGAGGTGTGCACTGCGCTCCTGCTACCAGGCGCTGCAGGGCAGGGTAATCCAGATCGGCCGAGAGCGGGCGGCTACAATTTCGTTCATCGGGGAATCACGGGCGGACGTGTTGTGCCCCTCCCTCCTCCCTCCTATCCTCCCCCCCTTTCCCTCCTCTCTCCCCCCCGCGAGTCTGCTGCTCCCGGCTGACACGAACCTGCCGCGCGTCTCGGGTTCGCATGGGATGTTGTGACATGAGATGAGTCAGGTGTGGAAAATGGGGCTCCAGGAAGCTTGTATAGAGAGAATCGGGAGAGGGGGAGAGTCGGGGCAGAGGAAAAGTAGAGAGGACATGGGTGAGGGGAGAGGAGAGCTGGACGAGAGCGGGCGGGAGAGGAGAGGAGAGGAGGTGGCCAGGAAGCACATCCCAGTGATGCGGCCCATTAGCCCAGTGCATGTTCGTTCCGGGCCTTTGGCCGTTGCCTCTGGCCGTTGCCTCTGGCCGTTGCCTTACTTCGGCCGTTGCCTCTGGCCGTTGCCTCCTCTGCCTGATGGCGCTCGGGTTGCTCCACCTCGCGATGGGCCGGGCTGGGCCGGACGAAAGAGCAAGGCCTCTGCGCCTCCCGGCTCCGCCCCGGCCGCTAGCTGAGGACGTGCTGGAGCGCAAATTGCCTATACACTGCCGCGTCGTCGCTGTGAGACTTGGCAAAGGAAGAGAGGGAGGAGGGGAGAGGGGGGTGGCGGGTATAATCATAATATCCCAGTTCAGACAGAAGCCCTTTTCAAAGGGAAAATAAAATAAATACTCTGGTGGAAGATTGATATTGAGCGAAAGCCTCGTCATCACTGGGAGGGTAAATAAATAAGAAAATAAAAAAAGGTAAAAGTTTCTAATGCAAATGAACGGGT
>NW_026267414.1:233180-233967 GCF_000697945.3 Frankliniella occidentalis | reverse complement strand
GCAGGGCGGCGGTGGTGTCACAGTTCATAAATCTGACCAAGACGGCGGGTCGAGTCTGTAAAGACTGTCAGGATGATTCGCGTAGAGGAGGGGAGGGGAGTGGGTGCCCAGTAAGGGGGCCCCTTTCGTCTTGTGCACACATGACCGACTCCTTCTCTATACACACTGAAAAGTGAAAAGTTGTAGCAAAACCCAAATCGTAAGGACCATCTTAAAATTTGGCCACAAAACATTCCTCTATGGTTGTGCTCGCAGCAGTACAACATAACATGTTGCCTACGTCGCCTACCTATCAGGCGGTTGTGTATGCTGCACTTGGCAGGTTCCTAACAGAGGCAATGACAGGCGTACTTTCTGGATGATCCCTGAGCCAATCATTTTTCAGCACCCTTCTTTCCGGGAGGTAAAATAAAATAGCGTTGAATCAAGGCATTTTGTCTTGTTTCAAGGATACCATTTTCTGGGTGCGGATAGGATGTGCCATGTGCGTTTAGAAGTGAGACGACAGACAACGCTGCACCGTGCCCTTTTTTTCTAGGCAGTTTTTTTTTTGGTGTGCGAAGCTGCGTGGGACCAGGTCCAGCTCAGCTCAGCAGCTTAGTCCAGCCCCCAGCATCACGTAGCCGCCGCGGTCGCGCCGCATCTCTCCCGGCCGGCCCGTGCCGCTCGGTCCGAGGTATGTCCTCACCGTCTCGCCTCCTCTCCGATGCGCACAGCGGGCCGACTGAACTTTTCGTGATGTGTATATTTTGCTCGTGGCTGCGATGAAGCGGATGATTTCAATATT
>NW_026267414.1:229439-233130 GCF_000697945.3 Frankliniella occidentalis | reverse complement strand
CCCCCTCCTCAGATTGCCGGCTCGCCGTCAGAGATAGGCAACCCGGTTGCGGTTGCTGGTGCTGGAGCATTATGATTTTACTCTGCTTTATTTTTCCTCTCCCCTCTGCGCCCTCGCCTGCTTCCCCAGTGCTGCTCCTGCTCTGCTGTGGTCCCCGCTCGGCGCGTTTCTGCTTCGTTCACTGTTGTTGTAATTTTCTCGCGTTTATGTAATTAACATAGTCGGTAAAGATATGCATATTATCTTTAATATCCGTGAAAACTTATATTTTGGCCTTCTAGTCTTATTCTGATTATTTGAGTGCAAAACTGTCGTCTTTCACGTTCCTCCCTTCCAGTCACTGCTTTCATCTTCTTTCTATTTTGTGTAAGTGGACGTATGGTTCTCTTGACCTGGGTGCTTTTCGTTCACGCCTTTCGCCAGGGTTTCTCCCTGCTTTCTTTTTGCGTAATTCCCCCGCCCCCTTCTCGTTTATCCTTTTTTGCGTAGAAAAGGAATATTTTAAGTGCGGAAGGCATAAGATGCGCGCGCAGTATATTACCTTGGCGCACAATGGAGGGGAACCCAACACCCCCTGGGGGGTGAGAGGGTGTTATAGAAGAGGAGGTGCCAGGGCAATATGAAGCAGGGGGAGCTGGCGTACTGGCTGGGTGTCCGTCAGGGTTGTTAACGTTACTTTGAAAATGTATCGCGGTACCGTTACCTCGTTACTTTACCCTCGGTAACGCGTTACCGATACCGTTACAGCCTTCGGAGAATTGTAACGCGTTACGTTACTGGTAACGTCGTTACTTCGTTACTCGATACATGAAATTAATATTTTTCAAAAATTTCTAGACAGAAACAGTTTTAAGGTGTTAATGTATGATAAAGGGTATTTCATACGTAAAAACAAGCATGTTACCTGACGCCAAATTTTTTTTAGAAATATTCTTCGTAATGTTGCATACAATGAAATCAAGCAAAGAGAGCAACACTTTTTAATGTTCTAGACAAGGGGAAAATTACATGCGAAATAAGTCTTCCACCTCCCGCAAAATAAATGCGAAATAATGGCGAAATAGTCGCGAAATACCACCCAAACCCAAATACCGCGAAATAACCGAAATACGTTGCAATGACTCGTACACTGTGTCGCCAAGTCATTTCCCCTTCGACTCTTGAGGAGTTCGGCGGAGCGAAACGGAGGCGACGCACTGCAGTGACTGACTCAAATTTGACCAAAGGAAGCTGTCACCTGCTGTTCCTGCCCTTACCCTCTTACCCTTCCGCCTAGCCTGCCTCCACCACTCCACCAAGACCAGGCAACACGTCGGTGGCGGTCAGGAGAGCAAAAGGACTGCTGACCTACGGCTGACTCATATGTCTGGGCCGGAGGCTGGCGCTGATACGAAGCGGTCTCCTTGTCACCATACCGCACTTCTTCGGCCAGCGAGCCAGTGCGGGGAGTCACAACATCCTCTCCTCCCTCTCCCAGTTCCGCGCCGCATTCAGCGGCCCTAAGCGCCGCGCCCAGCTATATGCTGAGAAGTCATAATATAAGACCTGACCCCCCACCCCCTCACCCCCTTCGGCTGTGGTGTTCATGGGGAAATATTGCACGATTGCTGCAGAGCGCTTAAACTTTAACTTCCTTCGCATCATCATCAACGAATTAAGTGTACCCGTCAAATATAACCCATGTAACGAGTAAAATGTATCGACGTTACGTCTCGTTACTGACGAGGGTAACGATAACGCGTTACCGATACAGAACAAATAAAAATGTAACGCGTTATCGTTATCGTTACAGTAACGAGTAACGCGTTACAGTAACTTCGTTACTGCGTTACTGTAACTTTAACAACCCTGGTGTCCGTGGCAGCTCGAGTGGGTGGGTGCTCCACCCATAGATGACCCTGTGTATACTTACAAGGTGCGGGTTTTTATTTTTTGCTCAACAGTGGGCGACCATAGGGCCAAGTTCTATGCTATTCTGCTCTGCTTTTTTTAAAGAGTTTGCAAAGGTGCAAAGGTGCAAAGGCTAGAACCCTTGAAGGGAAGGGGTGGGAGTGGCGGAGCAGGGGACTCCAGCCTGGGGTTAAGTGGGAAGGAAGCGTTTGCTGTCCTTCATCAAGAAAATGTCTGTGAAATGGTGGGGTCCGGCTGTTTGGAGAGGGCGAGGGAGGTAGAGTAGGGAGGGGGAGGGGGGGCACCGTTTTGATGAAGTTGCCTAGGTTGATTGGTAGCCCGTGGTGTGCAGAAGGGGGTGGAGATGGGGAGGGTGCGGGTAGTAGTACCTCGAGGGCCGTTTAAAGTTCGTGAAGTGGCAGGGGGTGGGTAGCGCAAAGGGGAAAAGGGATGGGGGGGAGGCTGGTGCTGGAGATGGGTTTTGGCGAGTTCGTGAAGGTAGTGGAGTAGGGGTGAAGGAAGGTAGGGGTCGGTGGTTCATGGGGGATGATTGTATCGGAGTTTGCGAAAGCTGGTGGTGAAGTACGGTGAATTGAAGCCCCCCTGCTGGAAAACGGCAGCAGCAGCAGGGCGGCGGTGGTGTCACAGTTCATAAATCTGACCAAGACGGCGGGTCGAGTCTGTAAAGACTGTCAGGATGATTCGCGTAGAGGAGGGGAGTGGAGAGGGTGGGTGCCCAGTTAGGGGGCCGCGGAGCAAATGCCGCGCACTGTAGTGAAGCCGGAGGGGCGATATATGGGGGCCGTAAACAGGAGAGGCCTCGGCCAGCCAGAGCTTCTCGCCAAGGCTTTCGCAAAGCCGGAGCCGGGGCCGGGGCCGGGGCCGAGGAGAGCGACGAGCGGCCCGCCTGTTTGCCTTGTTTAAGAGTGAATAGAGGGGCATAAAGGACTCTCGTGCGCCGCACGCGCAGAGAGCACGCGCAGAGCACGCGCAGAGCACGCGCAGAGCACGCGCCCCCGTCGCACCGCCCGCGCCAGTAGTATCTGCCGGACGGGGGCGGGGAAGGAAAAGAATGAATCCGGAAGCGCTGGGTGCGCCGTCTTCCTTTACCCTTGCGCCGAAAACATTCTGGAAATGTCTTTTCCCGTCCCTTTTGGCTGGGAACGATACGCATTTGTCTCTGGGAGAAAGAATGCGTGGAAAATAGGAGGGAAGGGGGCATTTGTTACAATAATTGGGACCGTTTGCAACGAACGGATCCCATTCCGGACGAAATGTTGTGAAATTACTTAGTCCGCGTTATAGGCAGATTATTCATTCTTCCACCGTCTTCCACAACATTTGTTTTCTCGACAGTCGTTTGTGTGTTCAAAGGAGAGAGCGCTCTAAACGGCCGAGGCCACATGGCTTATTTGCCTAGAGTTTTGCGCGTTGATTTTTGAATGTCGATTTTCGAACTCCTCCTAGAAACTGCTCATTACTTGGAATCTTTGGTTACTTGCCAAAATTTGGCCCCCTTTCGACGCGTTCCTACCATATTGTGAACCATATGGGATAAGTAAACGGTGTGGTATACGCTGTTTTTCTCAACTTTATTTTGAAAATACATTATTGCAATATAAACTAATTCCTGTGGGTGTTTTTTGCTGTTTTGGTTTGTTTTCTTCCGCGAGCGGTCTCCTCTCGCGCCCGCGCCCCACGGCGCCCGCGGGGGGAGTGAGTGCGGTTAATTGACGGCACAGTGTTTTCCTTTGCGGGGCGTGGCGGGGCGTGGTGAGACGGAGCGAGGTGAGGCGGGGCG
>NW_026267414.1:225528-229254 GCF_000697945.3 Frankliniella occidentalis | reverse complement strand
GCTCGCCTGGCCGATTTAATTCTGAAGATGATTTCGTTCTCGGGGCCCATAGTGTTGCCTGTCTGGGTGTGCGGCTGGGGCTCTATCGGGCTGCGCTGAGAGGAGGAGGAGGAGGAGGGGAGGGGAGGGGCTGACACAGCACGGGCCCGTCGAGTGTGTCGTTGACCGTCTAGCCGCCGCCTAGCCGCGGGCGTCCTTGACACTCACCGTCAATTCTGCACACTCAGGATTCTTTCTTGTGGCGAGGGAATAATGAAAAGACGGGGAGAGGAAAGGGTGTGGGGGCGGTAGTGATAATCAAATCGTGAGAGTTGTGGGCGTTGGAGGCGGGGGAGGATATCTGCCACGTGAGGCTACCCCACTCCGGCACCACCTGGGTACCACCTGGGTCTGGGTACCACTATTCTGGCTCCACTCGGGTACCGCTGCCACACAAATGGACGCACGCCGCGTGCCCCACGTTGTCGCGCCGTGTTTACGAGAAGTACCAATGGATTGCTGTTCGCTAGAACCCAACCCGGTGACCGCGCTTCCCGCTTTGGGCATTTCTGGCATGCCCCTGCGCCCCCCCCCCTTCCACCTCCCCCTCCTCCTCCACATCGTTGTTTTATTTCTCTTTATTTTCCGCCGTCTCGCGTGTAGGATTTCCCCCTTCCTCGCATTGCGCGTAGGATGTCAAAGGGAGCGTGGGACGCCCCGCAGGGAAACCGCGCAAGGTGAAATAAACGAGGCTGCCGAAAGTAATGTCGCGTATCGGCAAATGCAACAGCTTTGTTTTTTTTAAATGGGTGTCTATTAATCAAGTAAAATCACGGTAAAAAAACAAAACGAGCAGATTTGCTTGAAACATGTCTTGAAAAACGAAGGAGATCACTTGAAATCGAAGATGTCAATTTTACCTTGTGCATATCTGTTCGAAAATAGAGGAGAAATGTGCACGGTTTTCCGTTCACAGTTTTAGTAATGCACGAGGTAATGCACTAGTGAAATACATGTTCGTATGAGTACGATACATTTTGTAAATTTAAAAGGTGCTGTGTGCAACCTCAAACTCTTGCTCGTCAATCGATTCCAAGTCGAAATGCAGTGCTTGTTAATGTACAATTTTAAATTGGAATTGTACGACATTTTCCATGTAAAATTTTCCTATACCCCGTATATTTCATAGTGTGACAGGTCATCGTGGTGTTTTTACCGTTTTGCACCACTCATTCTACGCGGTGTGGTTAAAAGATGTACCTTATGTATAGCTATTGGCCAGCTAATCTTTTTTTCTGTGCGTGCCCTGTGCCCTGTGCCCTGTGCCCTGTGCCCTGTGCCCTGTGCCCTGTGTCCCGGCCGCGCCCCCGGCGGCCCATCATCCCCAACGCCGATCGCCGGCGCCATTAGTGAGGCTACCCGCAGCGCGTCACAACCACTCGTCCACCCATGACCACTTGGGGCGAATAGCGACACTATACGTTGGACATGGCCGACATGATTTTTTGGGGAGATTATTTTATTGATGGTGTTTAAAACCAGTAATTTGAATTACTTTGTGTTCCCCACCCCTTTTTTTTACGGGATTTTTAGTCACATCGGTGACTTTGACATTCAGCTAACACATTAATTTCTCCCCATAATCCTCTTGTTCCTTTTGTCATCTTTTTCCGATTTTTAGTTTGCAATAAATTTGTCATGCTGTGACATTTTTTTGTTTTTCATTGTTTTCTTATTCGTTTTAGACTTTTCACGGTGTAGCCATAGGGGCGATCCTGGATTCGCCATAACGCCCGCCGCCCAGTGCCATAACGGCCGCTGTGCTGTACTGCGCCTGACCGCTATGGGCAGGCCATGAGGGCCATGAGAGGGCCAGCCAATCAGAGAGGGCAGCTGATGGCGGGGCGGGCGGGGGCGGGCGGGGCATGCCGCGCAGCACATGGCACCTCCTGGTTGAGTTATGGCAGAGGCGGGGGCCAAACACCAAACCGCACTCGAGTCCCGGCGAGATGGGGTCCATTGGGATGCTGTAAGGTGGCTGCAAGCAGAGGCCGGGGCCGAGAGGGCGCGCGGAGGGCAGAGAGGCGGAGCGAGCGTTTGTTTTGGCATGCGCCGGCCGTGCGGGCCGTGCGCGCGCGTCGCGCGTGGAGAGTGGATTTTAGGCGGCCCTTTACGGCTCGGAATGGGTTTTCGGGGGAAGTTCGTTCAGTTTACTGTTTATAGGGGAGGGGGCGCTATGCTCGACTTGAAAAACAAAGGTACGACTTCGAGACCTGTACCTTTAATATGGTGTTAAACTATTTGCCATCACGAAACTATAGACAGATTTTAACTGTACATTTGTACCTCTAATATAAATTTGCTTAATACGTCGTGTGTGGTGTGACCCATTATTGTTTATTTCCCTCAGCGATTCGAAAGACGATTGCAACAAAAATAATGATTCTTTGACGATATTTCACGGATATTTCGCGTTGTGTCAGTCTCTGATCGCCTGTTTGTCATGGCATATGGGCAGTTACTCCCTCGGGTGTCCGTTTGTTTTCCGCCCTATGGGGTCGCACGGTCTGCCACGGCCTGGGCACCAGCTTCGCACGGGAGGGAGACGAGATACGCAGCGGACCCCTCTCTTCTCCATGCGAGCAGCAGCAGCCGGCGGGGGCCGCTGGCGAGTGGGTGAGCCGAGCTGAGGGTGGTGGACGAGTGGTCCCTGCGACCCCTGCCTCCTCAAACACCAGCTCGTGGACACTGCGGCCGTGGTGGGGCCGCTCGGGGCCGCTCGACCGTGATCGTGTTCCTCAGTCTAGCCCAGCAGAGCTGAGTGGTGTCCGAATCTCAACCTCCATCTCTTACCATGTCCTGGAAATAACTCTAAGAAAATAAGGGACAGTCTGAAAACACACAAACACAAAACAAAACAACTGTCATTATGTCTCGCGGTAAAATTATTCGGAGTGACAATTTCCTGCGCCGGATGCGAGTTTTCAAAAGTTATGGAATATCATTATTCCCCCCTTCCCCTCCCCCTATCTCAATCCCCCTCTCTCTCTCTCTCTCTGCTGCCGCCGATGGCTGTACAGTAGCTGTACAGTTTGGCCGCAGGAGATACTGCAGTCCGATAGCCGTCACTCGGACGAATGAATCCGAAGCCATCCCGACGGGCGGCGGGGAAGGAGGGGGAGCGGGCGGGGAGCGGAGGGGGTTGCGGGGAGGAAAAAGTTAAGCCGAGTCAAAGCCTAGCGGAGCCCCGCCCAGGGCCCGGCCAGCAGTACAGAGGGATCTCGTCGCGGCGAACCTCCTTTCGGTCTGCTGCGGCGGAACGCTGAACGCTTCCCGCCCGGCGGCCGGAGAGGAGAGGGGCGGCGCAGGGGCGAGGTAGGCAGACCCGCAGGACGGGCGCGCAGGCGGGTTGCCTACCGTCCGAGTGGCAGGCGCCGTGGTGGCCTCGGCCGTGGCTGCGGAGGATACGCACGGCACCCCGGTCCGGTCGCCGGCCCGAAAGGAGTCACCGCGCATTATTCTTCATTATGTTTGCTGCTGCTGTTTTATTCTTTTCTCTCCTAATTTGCGTCACTACGTCGTTTGTTCTACTCAAGGTTAAGGCTGTCCACTTTACTTCGCGGCCAACCATTATTTGGCGAAACGAATTACACCCTAGTGTTCGTCGTACGATGCAATGTAATATAGTTTCTGATGCTGAACTGTTTTCTATTTCCAGGTGGGACAGGTGAGCATCTGCGCTGCGCT
>NW_026267414.1:222638-225180 GCF_000697945.3 Frankliniella occidentalis | reverse complement strand
GGAGCGGGGATGGGGGGAGGTCCTGAATAAGGGCGGGGCGATGACCTGGCACACTGCCCCCACCTCGCTTGTTACAATTAAAATTGAAATTAGCGAGCAAGCGGCCGCGCTGCCTCGTTGCGACGTGGGTCAATCACAGAGAGAGAGAAGAGAGGGAGAGAGCAGAGAGGCAACGAGAGAGAGAGAGAGAGAGAGAGAGAGAGAGAGAGAGAGAGAGCTGGCCAGCAGCTGGCGATCGAGCAAGAGATTAGAAGATGATGCGACGTGAAGCGTCCCGGTGTGTTTTGTTTTATCAGGTGCGCTCCTGTGCTGCTCGATCGATAATCGACGTTGTTTGAAGGTGTGATTAGGGGGGGGGGGGTATGCAGTGAGCAAGTGTCGCGGCAGATGTTACCCTCTCAATAAAAAGTCACGGCTTGTCCGTTATTCTCACGTTGAGAGAAGGTGAGGTGTCGAGTGTTTTCGGTGGGTGTACGATTACCGTATAATAGCCGGTTTGTTGCAGTTTAAGAAATGAGCACGTTTATTATGCCTCGTCTGCGGCTTCTGATGCTGCCGAAGGCCTGCTCTGCCTGACGGACGGCCGATGGTCGCACCTTTGCTGAAATGAGAGATGATATCAGTTCTCATCCGTGCAATCACGTCGGCAAGAGGATGGCGAGGCAAACTACGTTGAGAATCGTCTCCAAGGGGATAATTGTAATAAGATTGATGAGTAGTGTGAGTTACTTGAAACCCGCTGGAATAACGTTTCGAAGAGGGTATGAAGGATTGCAATCAGCAGCAGAGGTGTTACGGTATTGGTTTCATTGGCTGACGTCCCGCGGGCGGCAGTTTGTGAGCCCTTAGCTCCAGGTCGGGACGTGGCGGGTGGGGACCGATCGGCTACTATACTACTTGTCGTCTCCCCCGCGCCCCGCATGAACCACGCCCCGCTGTCGTTCGCAGGCCGCGCGCGCTGCTACGCTACGGCCCTTCTCTCTCTCTTGAAATTGCTAATTAATGGTCAGGCGATTGAGCTCCGGAATAGTAACGGCTCTAACAACGCCCGGCCAGGCCCGCTCCAAGTACTACCGCAGCGGACGCGGCAGGGCCGGGCAGGGCGCGGGCACTTTATGGAAACGAGTCGACGAGGGCGCTGTGCCGGTGCCAAGCCGCCCCGCGCCCAGCCTCAGCCCCGCGCACAGTTGGACGACGAAAATATTTTTAATTTCTCATTTTTACCATCAAGGCTGCTGGTTGGACCATTTCTTTTCACTCACTTCAGAGAGTGGTGCAGCACTTACTACTTTTATACAACCCAGCCTCTCTGAACTCGTCTGAAGCGACAGCAGACGACTAGTTGTCCGTGTGCCGTCATTTTTTTTGCTTCCTCTGTCGCTATTTTTTTATTTCTGATCCCTAGGCGGCCGCAGCCTCTTCCGATGCACCCCGCTGTGCGTTTGTCGGCCATTTTTTTCTCTCCCTTTTTTTTTCATCGCGGATAAAAGACGCTAGTCATAAGTTTTGTTCGCAAGTTTCCAAGAGCAGTTCGTAAAGTTACTGCAAGACGTCGTCGTGTGGACGAGAAAGAGGAGAGAAACGTGGGAAGAGGAAGAAGGAAAGGGGGTTGAAAAAAAAATGTTTTGGCGCCACGTGTACGTGTTATTGTTGACCGCGCCTCCTTCTCCCCGTGTTCCTTTTTCGCTAGCTTTTTCTCTCCTTTTCGCTTGCACCCCCCCCCCCTCTCGCTCTCTCTTTCTCAGAGCGATGCATAGATGAGACGCATAGATGGATGCGAGGGTTGAGTCCTGGCGCCGAGGCTGTCCCGCCTCCCCCGCAGCTGTCTGTTAGCCGACCGAGGGTCCTAACGTGAGTGAGACAGTCGAACCTCCCCCCTGACAATTGATCACAGCGCGGGAGCCCACCCGCCGGGGGAGGAGGGGAGGGGGAGGGGGTCCGGCCCAGCCTGTCCCGTCGGCTCTGCGGGGGGCGAAGCTGGGGGGTGGGCCTCATCCCGTCTGTGTGTAGCTTACCAACCCTCCACCCTCCAAATGCACTCTGCCATATGTGGATACATTACAGAAGGGTAAAGCAACTTTGTTTGTGTGGTGGCTTTGTGCATTCGCTTGCACTAAAAAAATCAAGCGTTTAAAAGGCACTCGAAAGTGTGCAACTGCAAAGCTGAACACTTCAGCACGGCTATGTTGTACACTACTTGTAAGTGTTTCGCCCTTTCGTTGTTCATGCACTTCTAAGTATAGTGGGCAAACTCTCCTTCCTTAGGTTTGGACAACCGGCGTGTTCGAAGTGTGGCAAGCACGTTCACTTTCAAGTGCACAACCAGCTCGTTGGACACTTCTTACAAGTGCACATGTCCCGGACGACGTCTCCTCTTCCACTTCCCTCACCTCTCTCTCTCTTTCCGGAATCGTATGAGACAGCAGCTCGCGCGGTGCTGCAGGGACCGTCGAAGCCCCTGGGACCTGCAGAGCCCCACCTCCTCCCTACCTCCCATCCGCTCCCCCAATTGCCCACACAGCTGCTGCAGATTGGCTTGTCA
>NW_026267414.1:219997-222478 GCF_000697945.3 Frankliniella occidentalis | reverse complement strand
ATCTTCGCTTTCCTTATGCTGCTTGTCTTCCCCCGGGGGGCGCCGCCAACGCCCCGCCACGCCTCACCGCGCCCGCTCTCAGTGAAATTGGGGCGCTAAACTTGCCACCCACCTACCTGGGCGTGGCGAGGCCCGGAGGCTCTCGCCCCTTGCTTCGCTTCCAAGAGGAGCGCCCTGGTGCCGCCCCTGTGCCGCCCCTGTGCCGCCCCTGTGCGGCCGGGGTACCTCGAGTTTCTAGAACCACCCTGCCTCGTAATTCAGCAGCCGGCCCCGCCCCGCCGCCCCTCTCCAACCCCCTCTCAACTCAACAGCCTCGTTAGGCCTGGCACCTCGCTAAATTAAGTAACGTGCGCGCATATACGAGGCGCGCGCGCGCACGCACACACACATGCGCGTTCCCTTTTGTCAAGAAGCTTCGCACATGATTACTGTGAGCGTTCGTGCCCTCAATCTTTTTGCAGCTTTTGAGTCGAAAAACCATTAAAAACGTTGGGTGAAGTGTTTTTTGTTTTCTTGTTACCGTTACTGCTCACTATTTCAGAGGAGAAAAGTTGTTCTTGTCCGCTCTAATCTACACCGTTAGACAAAAAAATAAAAAAAATAAAAATACTTTTAAGTACTTATCACGGTCCATAAATGCGATGCCTGGTCGAACCGCACTTGACGACGGTCCATGGTAATTTTCAGTACGAAGGACTGTACCCTCGTAAGAAAGACTTTGGGCTATGGCGTACGTCAAATTACCAACCAGGCAAGTATGTATGACCAGTAAATGGGTACATACTTTTCTTCTGTGCGCCTAGTGTAGGTGAACAGTAATAAAGTAAAGTAATTGTAATAAAGCGAATACTATGGATGCAGCCTAAAAAAAAAGAGGGGTATAATCGTTGGGGAGGACGGGCGCAGGCTTACAGGAGGGGGCGGGGGTCGCAAGGGCTCGTGACGGGAATTCCAATGTGTTGTTTGCGGTGCCGAGCGGGAGGGGGGCTGCGCCGGGGGCTGCGCCGGGGGCTGTGCTGCCGCCCCCCGAGCCCTCATCCCTCTCATTGCTTCTTGTGGCGCTCGCGGGCGCTCCCGCTCGTCAGCAGTAAAGCCCCAAGTGCACTCTTGTGCCCCCGTGCTGCTGCTGCAGGTCCCCCCGCACCACCCCCTCGCCTATCTCCCAGCAGCCTAGCTCAATCCTGCTGGGGTTGCACCCCCCCCCCCCTTCCTCCTCCTCCTCGTCGCGCGCGCGGCTTTGACCTCCCAATCAAATAATTGCGCGCGCTGCTGAGGCTTCAGACGGATCGAGCTGGGCGACTCGAGATATCGAAATGTGAGGGGAAACCCCATGAAAGGCGTGTCGTGCGGTAGACGTGCGCTGTGTCAAGTCTTTAATGCGGGCACGTACTGCAAAAAAAAGAAGAAGAAAAAAGAAAAGTGGTGGGGGAAAAAAGAACAACAAACCGCGCCTGCGTGTTTAATAAAAATGAAATGATGACAAAAGTTTCCTCCTGGCTTATGGAAGCTCCCCTGCTCGGCACGTCGTGGCGCCGACCCCGGCATCACAATGCAGGACGCTTCCTCCTCAACTTTATTAGCATCCACCGCTCAACGACCCAGCGGCCCGCAGCGCGTGCAGGTGCGCCGCAGGCAGCCGCGGGGGAAAGGGCCCGGCGCGGCGCGGCGCGGCGCGGCCCGCTGCATGCAGGGACCACTGCACGCCAACGCGGTGACGAGCAATCGCCGTCCAACTGACTCACCGTGTGCATGTTTTGGAGCTGTTGCAGGTCGGTTAGATATTGTTAGAGAGCTGTTGTAAATCATTCAAGTACGCGTACCTGTCTCAAAATAAATCGCGACCCTATCACATGTAGGCTCGTTTGAAAGAGAATTTCAAGACGAAAACGTTGGTGTCCTCACAAATCCTATTTGGGTTGTATGGTCAGAAAATTGTTGTTTGAACTGTTTAACTTTCAAGTATCTCAGCAAGATTAAACTGACGATCTTGCACTAGCAGTTTGATTTTCTGATTTGATTCAAGTCCCAAGTTTTCATTTATTCGAGGGGCAATATGAAAGGAGCATAGTTTTTTCCCCTCGCGGTGGACTGAGGGTGGTGGATAACAGTCTCGTCGCGAGTGACGCCGCGTCACGTTACCGCGCTCCCATTGTTGTGCCCTGCGACTTGTCACACACTCTTGCTTGGCCTCCTGCAGCGGCCCCCGCCATAAATCGCCGGCCGCAAGTCTCTCCGCCCGCTGCCCTGCAGGCTGCCGACACACCCTGCTGGCTGCTGATGCTGCGGCTGCTGCATGACCTTGTCTATCGCTTGCCTTTGCGCCGTTTTTCGTCCCCTCTCGTTTCTCTCTCTCTCTCTCTGTCTATGCAGTGCCCGCTTGTCTGCCCTGTTTGCCCCCTTTTACCCGGATAGGGAAACTTTTGGGACGCCCCGCCCTGCGCCGCCCGCGTCACGTGACCTGTGAGCGAGAGGTCGAGGGCG
>NW_026267414.1:217835-219403 GCF_000697945.3 Frankliniella occidentalis | reverse complement strand
GTTTTGATCTGGCGGACAAAAGAATTCCAAATTAGTCCGATTCACAAGTTGTTGTCGGTTGTTGTTTTTTGGTTGTTTGTTTTTGTTTCTTTCTTGGCAACGCATACTGAAGCCCGTGTTCTATGATTGCGTGAAAGCCCGGTCGTTCGTATTGTTCGTTCTTTTTGAGGTATGTAGTCCCGGGTGTAGTCGACAAGCCGACGTAGAAACCGATGAAACGGCCACCGGCGGCCCTGCCCAGCGCGCCATGGCTTTTAGGGGAGGGGATACTTGGAGCCAGTCGCCCGGGACTCATTGGCGCCATGATGCCCGCGGGGGGCCACACCCCTCCCGCACCTGTTGGCTCCGAAGGCTCTCAAGTGCCGCGTTTACTTCATCAGGTCACGCGCATAAAGGCGTGAGGGGCTGGCCGCTGCTTCTGCTCGGCTGCGCCACGCCCCGTCGCGCCCTGCTCGACCCACCGCTGCGAATCGCGTGCACTTGCTCCTCACTGCGAAAGATATCTATGTAAGTTACGCCTTACGCCCATTCGTGTTTTCCCGTGGTGGTTATCTATCATGTTAGTTTGTATTTGCGGTAAGGGTTGCATAGGCAATCCAAGGTATTTCGTATTTTTGATTTTCAAATTTACGACAGTCCATTCTTGGTCGTCTATGAATTCCAAGTCGATAAATAGTGCCTGTAATTTTACAAATTTAATTTATTTTTCAACACATCATGGAAAATTTCCCAATAACCCCTACAATAAATTCTCACAGTGTTGGTATTTTACTGCATGACGTTAGGTACATCTCATTCTCCTTGCGCCACTGTACACGACTATTCTTCTCAGTCCAATGTGGCCATCTGCTGTATTTATTTTAAAAGGGCGCAGAAGAGAACACGCTTTGGGGACGGTCGTGGCGTGCTGGCTGCTGCTGGACGCGGGCAGAGTGAGTGTGGCGTCTGCCTGCCTGCAATGCGAAACCACGCGGGAAAAATATATTATACTGGTACCTTTTTTTTTACTCGTTAGCTGTTGTGTTTTTTTGTGTGTTTTTTTTGGTGTTTTTTGTTGTTTTTTGTTGTTGTTCCGCGAGGGCAGTTCTGTTGGGGCGGGGGCGGTGGGTCCATTGCCAGAGCTTGGCCAGGCTAGCTCAGTCCAGTCCAGCAGCTGCACTGTTCCATCCATTTCGGGGTTTCGTTCTCATTCTCTCTCGCCCGTTGCTCTTTCCCTCTCTTGGTCTCTCTCTCTCTCTCGCTTTCTCCCCGTCTCCCACCATATATCGATACCCTCGATGCCCTTCCCGCAGACTCTCTTTCCCGCTGCCCTTTTGTCTGACCGATGTCGCATCGCTATCCCGCCCTCACGTCTGACCCTGACGCCTGATGGGTAGGCAAACCGCAGAGCAGCAACCCCCCTCCCCCCTCCCCGCGCAGCAGCAGCAGCAGAAAGCCGCCGCCCGCCACGGCGGATCAAGCAATAAGTGTAACAACACTCCCCCCTCCCGGCACTCCCGGCCCGGCCGCCGGGGACATGACATGGGGCGCCAAGACTCGTCCTGACAGCCCCTCGGCAGCCCGCCTCC
>NW_026267414.1:215575-217510 GCF_000697945.3 Frankliniella occidentalis | reverse complement strand
TGTTGTTGGATGAGGCGCATCCACTGTTAGAAAATACCACGGTGAATTGTCACGGTCAACTCAATTCATTTGTTACCTGGTTCCAAGGGGTAGCATTTCGATTGCACACCAGCTCACGACTGACATGACGCCCACGGCCACGGGGTACAGCAGGGTGGGGTACATGCCGCCCATGCTTGATCTTGTCCTCCTCCAGAACGTGGCGGAGCTGTACCCCACTCTCTGGCTTTGGGAGGCGAGGAAGTGGGTTACGGGGAGGAAAGATGGCGTTCCAGCCCGCCCCGCCGAGCCCCAGCCCGCCCCTCAGCGTCACGCTGGTCTGCCGCGCGCGCGCGTGGCTCGGGCCCGAGGGGGGCCCCTCGGGATCCGCCCCTATTGCCGCACACACATGTTGTTTGGGGATGGAGGACGCAAAAGTGAGAATATGAGGGCCTGGGACTGCGGGTCGCGCAGCTGAGGGTCGCGGCGGGCTGCGCGCGTGTGTGTCGCGGGTTATGCGCCGCGGGCCAAATACGTTTTGCAGCCGGAAATGGAATTTGTTGAATAGTTTACTCTGGCAGAATACTTTCCCATGGAGGTCTCGTTCCTTTCGGTGGCTGTGTGTTATACGCGCCCGGCGCCTTTTATTTACGTTCTCGTGTGTGGGGCACTGGGCTGCTATGCTGGATGGACAATTCGGGAAATGTTCCGACAAGCACCGCCGCGGATGAGGAATGTTATGGATTGACGACTTTTCGCGCAATTTCGCGTTCGCCATCTCCCCCCTCCCCGTCGCCCGCCGCGGCCCGCGCCTCGCCTGTATTCAGTGGCCTGTTGCCCGGCTCCGCTCCGGTCCATAAAGCGAACCACTGCGCTACTTATATTGTCTGTCCGTTTCTTCGCTATGGCCACCCGCGCCCTACACCCGCCCTACACCCTCCCTACGCCCGCCCGCTCGCTCGCCGCCCGACTAGCACTCTCTAAATTCTCGCCGCTGCAGCCAATTTTATGTCTGTGGCGTTCGTCGGGACCGCCGCGCGCGTGCGCTGCCCTGGGTGTCACGTTGGAACCTCGTGTCGAGGCCGAGGTACATAGTTCCTTGGGGTAGCGCTCTGGCCAAAAGGATCGGACTGTCTATTAAATTTCGGAAAATTTCGTAGCTGCACTGACGATTATATAGCCTACAGGAGATTGAGCTCCGCAGCTCAGCCCCAAAGTCACGTGGTTATTTCTGAGTTCTGAGCCGTGCTCTGAACCGGTGGCCCGGCCACCCTTAGCAGTTGTGACAGTTGTGACTTTTGACTTTCTGAAGTCGTCCGATTGGGTCGGGTTGGGTGCCCTGTTTAAAGGGGGGGGGGGGGTTGCTATGGGCGACTCGCTGGAGTGAGACGCCTCCAATTAAACTTTAATTGGTGTCAAACGGTTCGCCTTTATATTCGATGTGTTTCGCGTCGGAGTCGCGGAGAGCTTGCAGTATGCTGGGCTGGAGCGGACTGGTAGCCCGGTGCGGGTGGGGGGAAGGGAGGGGGAAGGGAAGGTTCCATGATAAGTGCAGGGCTGGCTTGGCTCTATCTCAGACTTACGACCAGCTTTGTTTTTCGTCGTAGGAATGACTCGCTAGCATGTGTTCGGCGTTGCTCGCCTAGCCTAACCTGGCGCGCAAGTGGCGAGGTTGGCGGGCCGGCCCGGGGCAAGGAGCAGGAGAGAGGGGGACCCGAGTTATACGCGACCGCCTATAACTCGTATGCGCCGCTCTGCTGACCTGGGTGATGATATTGGGAAAGCAAAGAAGAAAGGGAGGAAAAAAGGAAGGAGTGGAAGGGAGAAACGGGGGTCCTTTGTGCCCTTCGGGCCTGACCGGGCAGGGCAGGGTGCGCTATAGATAGCGGTGGACGACCCAGACCGTATTTCATACAACGCCCCTACCTACTTTGGGGCAAAATCGTCATCGAGATT
>NW_026267414.1:212423-215220 GCF_000697945.3 Frankliniella occidentalis | reverse complement strand
CGGGAAGTCATCCTGTGCTCGTAAACCCGTGTCCTAGAGCCATTCGGCGTGGTCGTGGGAAGCCCCGCGCCAAGCCCCGCGCCGCCCGTCGCGCGGGGCGCCATCAAGAAGTGGCTGTTAGCTCGGACTGTCAAAAAGTCGGCCACGCTCCCCCTGCTGCCCCCCCACCCCGTCTCCCTTTTGCATTCTCCCCGCGCGCACCCTCCGAGTCGGCCCGGGCCGGGCGTGATTTGGCACCAGGGCCCAAACTGCCAAGGGCCTAACTACCATAACCCACTGATTACTCCATTATATACGCTGTAAAAAAAAAGATTTCTTTTTTTGTTTGTTTGTTTGACAGGGACACATTACATGACCGCTGTGAGGTCCGGAAATGGCGTAGCCCGGAGCCTAGCTGTGTACACTGTTAAATAGAGTGTGAGACTGTTATATTTCAGCTAGTGTATGGCTGGGTGCCTCACATTACTTCATTTGTGATGTCGTATCTATATATGGCTCAATTTGTTGTTATGAATTTCGACAAAATGTCATACACTCCAATTTACAAATTAAGTCGTAATAAGTTTACGACACTTGTCATGGAAAATTTTCCCGTGCTCCCTACGACAATTTCTCACAGTGACCCCGCCCGCATGCACCCGACGCTTTACCCAATATTTATCCGATTTAACAGTGTAATGCATGTAGCCCCCCCCCCCCTGTGTAACGCCACGGTAGCGCGCGTGCCGCGTGCGTCCGGTCCGTTTAGCTCTCTTTTGGCGCCGCGTGACCATCACTCACAGCTCTGGTCGTGTTGGTGGCGGCCGATAGCGGTAGCCTGAGGCGGCCTGAGGCGGCCTGAGGCGGCCTGAGGTGTGAGCGAGGCCGGGCTGCATGGCACCCCGCTATCTCTTTTTCATTATGCGGGTGCATGGGCCCCCGGGCCCACGGGGCCCCGCGGCGCCGTGCGTGGATTGGGGAGGGGAGACCCCTTTCCCCCTTCTCGTCTCGCCCTGGTCGGCCGGGGTGGCCCCGGGGCAAGCCCCCGAGTATCGCCACCGTATCGCTTTGGCTAGACGGGCCGGGGCCGGACACTGCCAGAAAGGAAGTCGAGCCCCACATAAATAAGTTGGCCCGGGCTGTGGGCCGTGTGGTCCCCGCAAGCGAGCGCCCTGGCCTGCGCCCTGGCCCGTGCCCTGGCCCGCCCTGGCCACGCCCGGCCACGCCGCCGCGAGTTTAAGGACCTCTCTAAGGACGGGCGCCGCCGCCGCCGCAAACGACGACGTCGTCGTCCCCGTCGACCCGAGTGTGTGGCCGCAGAGCGCAGAGCAGGACGTGGTCCTCGGGGAAGGGTGGGGGCTGGGGCCGGGAGGCGGAGGGTCGTGTGTAAGGGCAGGAAGCACGACACGGACCCTGATGGCGCTCTTGGACTCCACCGGACAAGGGCTGCCCGAGGGGCTGCCCCTCCCCGGCCCCAGCCAGACCGCCGGCGCCGGACCGGGCCCTTACTTCCACAGCATTGTAGCGCCCAAATAATGCCCAACGAGAACAGCTGCCTGTGCAACGGCCAGCCAGAGGGGGGAAAGATTTTAAATGTATACAATGTACACGTTATAACGTTTGGTATTTCATGATGATATCAGAAATGGTGCACGAGTCCATCTGTGTTTTTGCCATGCTTCGCGCAATGTGGTGCTTTGGCTGTCACGCACTAGAGTGCCGTGCAGTCGCCGGTCGCCTCCTGAGCGGGCCGAGCCTGTCCTGCCGCGATCGGCCGCGATACTGTGACGTGATGGCAGTTGGGATGTGACTTGGTGTGGGGAGGGTGGGTGCGCGCCCGGTTAGGTTTGGCCAACTACATATATACAACAACTTTGGACGATCTCCTAAACTGACGTGGTATATGTTATTATTGTTGTTGTTTGGTAGTTCGGTCCAGCGTCGCCATGGCTGTGCTTGGAGACTCCTGCGAAGAACCCTTGGAGCGGTATGAGGGAGCAGAGAGGGGGGAGGGGGGACTTTTTGGTGAAACACATTAGAGGATGATTTGAGACTTCAGGGAGATTGGGACAGTCGAAATGGAAACTCTGGAGAACGCAAGGATGTAGCCCAGACCCAGAACAGGTCGAGCGACTCTTGTCACTGTTGAAAGTTTGCAGAAACATGCTTCGTAAAAGGTTTATAGTAAATTCTGTAGCACTTCAAGTCACGGATCATATTCTTCTGGAAAGGCCACGGGTTGAAAAGGGATCGTCAACAAAGTATATCCTTTTTTTCACAGATTCATTAGACAAATTACGGGAGGTCAGCGCCTGCGATACTCGGGGTAGGCCACCCCGCTGTACATGCATGCACTGTATGCCAGATGTTGCCTACGTACCAGGCGTTATGTGAGCTTGCAGGTACTGAACCTAAACTTGGCCGGTTCGTAACGGGGAATAATGATGGACGTTCGTCGTATACGTACTTTATGAATGATCCCGAATCACACAGTAAGCTATGGCAGTTCACCAGAAAAATGAGCAGGAGCCTGATGAAAAAAAATACTAAGCAGACCCCCCCAAAGCTATATTGAGAATGGTGTGTGGTTTCTGGCTAGAATTCGGCCTTGGGCGTTGGTTGTGCTGCAGCTTCTTCTGATAGGAAGCATGCCGCGGGGGGCTGGGCTGGGGGTTAGCCTCGGGGTCAGCCGATCGCTGGAGCTGGAGAACAACTCATATCTGTCTATGCGACACGCCCCTCATCGGCTGCAGGGGGAAGTCGAAGGAAATCTTAGCGGGGGTTGGAACGGGCCCCTGTCCTACTTCCGGACTTGGGG
>NW_026267414.1:210970-212303 GCF_000697945.3 Frankliniella occidentalis | reverse complement strand
ATGTAGTAGAAGAATCAGGGTCAGAGGTTCCTGCACCAGGAACAAGATAACTAAAATTATGATATTGCTTTATACCTCAAATTCTGTTGTTGTTGGTTTTTTGTTATTTTTGTTATTGTTTCTTTCTAAAAACCCTCAGCAAATTTAAGTATAGTATCATTCCCAAATATGTGATTCATTCAAAATCAAAGGATAGGAAAACTTGAACTGTGTTCTGTTGCTGTGAACAAAGTTAAATTTAAAGTGCGACGCACGCCATCCGGTGATTCGGGGCTAAAGGGGGTGGGGGTGGGGGAACGCTTGACCCGACCCTTCGGAGGAGGTCTTGGACCCCGTCCTCGTCCCGCGGCCGATCCAAATCAAGAACCTTTCTCTACAGTAGCCGGAAGTGCGATAAACGCGCGAGCCTTTTTTGCATCCACTCTCGTTTCAAATTCAGATTTCGCCCTCTCCTCTCTTTCTCTCCTCTCTTTCTCTTCTCTCTTTCTCTCCTCTCCCTCTCTATCCTCTCCCTCTCTATCCTCTCCCTCTCTATCCTCTCCCTCTCTATTAGAATGTGCTTTCTATAGTTTAAGTGAATACTATGAAGAAGGCCTAAATTTTAGACATTTTAAGAATACTTAATAATTTGAATGTATTTTACATTGGAAATATTGTTATAATTGTTGTATCAGTTCAGTGTCAATAAACAAATCTCAAATCTCAAATCTCTCCCTCTCTCGCACCTGTGTTTTCGACGGAAACCTGCAAAAATAAATAAGGAAAAGTGGAATGGGAGAGGCGGGGGAGTTGGGTGAGAGAGTGGGGGTGTATAGAGGCGCACTGGGCAGAAATAGACAGCCAGTGCACCTGTCGTTAGCAGCAGCTGATATAGCGGGCAAAGCACTCTCCCACAATGTGATGCGCCGCCTCTTCTCCCCCCTCATCCTTTTCGAGTCCTCTATAATGCAGCGCCCGCATGCTCACCCACGTAAAATGCCCTGCGCCGTGCGGCGAGGAGGCTGGCTGCCGCGGCGACTTTGTCTCTTTGTTTGTGATTTTCTTCCCCATAACTTCCGATCCTCTATTCGTGGCTCCACACCGCGACTCCTCGCCCAAACTCCCCCCCTCCCTCTCCCTTCTCTCTCTCCCCGGTGAAATGGAGCAAACAAATACACCATATCGCCCCCGTGCGTCGTGCGTGCACGCGTTAGTCCGTCCGTCTGACTGGACTGCTGGCAGTCGGCCGGGGGGAAAATATATTTCCTTTCATTATTTTCCTGCTCCTGCTGCTTGCATGTGCCGCCAGTCTAGATTCCGAATTCCACAGAACTCGCCCGCCCCCCCCCCCTTT
>NW_026267414.1:209045-209669 GCF_000697945.3 Frankliniella occidentalis | reverse complement strand
CGGCGGGCCGTCCGATGGGGATGGTGTTCTGCGAAGACGCCAACGCCCCCGCCTCTGCGGCAGGGGAGGGGTGAGAATTGTAGTCCTGGTCTGGCAAATGGTATCAGACGCACAATGTAACCGCACAGCAACAACGTGCACGTCGAGCCGGGCCGGGTCGGGTGGGGTAGAATCTTCCTGGCCTCCCCTGGCCCCGCCCCACCTCCGCGCCACCGCGCCCCTCTAACCCTCTCGCTAAATCATCGCCACTTCGGTGGCCGGTGGGGCTGCGGCACAAACTTCACAACTCGGTCCGATTTGGGGAAGGGAAGGACAGTAAGGACTGGGTGGGTGTGGGTCGGTGCAGGGGGGCTCGGGGCTGGAAGTAGAAGGGCTGGAAGGGCCTTTGCGCGCCCCGGTTCACCAAAGTTCGAAGGGACCCGGGACGGACGGACAGTTCAGTTCAGTTTCTCTTATCGCGTGCAGCGCTTACACCCAGAGGCCAGGGCAGCCGTGCCCCCGCCTCTCCCCCTCAGTTAAGCGCCGGGGCGCTGCAGGACACTCACAGGCAGGGAAAAGGGCTGGGGGGAGGGGGGGGGGCATGTAGTTTGAAGTTGCAGTCAGCCGAACCTGCTGTAGTTGAAG
>NW_026267414.1:203470-204520 GCF_000697945.3 Frankliniella occidentalis | reverse complement strand
GGTGACGCTGGCCGTTATCGCGCTCAGCTACCGCCTGCTGCCGCCGGGGATGTCGCTCAGCTGCCCGCCCGTCATGGTGCCCAAGCAGGTGAGTCAAACAACCACAAACACTGGTGCAGTTTGTTGTGCATAAAATCATGCAAAATCATGTGATTTCGACTGTTTGTGATTGCGTCCGATTGTGTCATGATTGTTTCTGAATGTTTTTTCAAAATTTGTGTCCATTTCCACACCCCTCCTATGCAACACATCTTCTTAGATTGTGATTTTCATAGTCATCAATAATATTGTTGCGTTGAATATTATTCTGAGGTGCGAAATAATTTTTATATGAATTCCCCCCCCCCCCCCCTCCCGCGGCTCCCCCCCCGGTGGAGGGTGCAGAACGCTTCTCACAATTAAAAGTTATTTGCTTCCCGCTCTCCCGTTTACACTGCGCCGGCGGGCCGTCCGATGGGGATGGTGTTCTGCGAGACGCCCCCGCCTCTATGCGACACGCCCCTCATCGGCTGCAGGGGGAAGTCGAAGGAAATCTTAGCGGGGGTTGGAACGGGCCCCTGTCCTACTTCCGGACTTGGGGAAAGAGGAGCGACGGAGATCAGGGGAAGAAAAGAGGGGGGGAGCGTAGATCGTCTCGAAGAGGGACAAATATCCTCCCAATAAAATGTCAGATGTGGACGGTCGAGTGACGGCCAGTTTAGCACAAGTTTGGCGGCGCAGTTATGGAAGGGGAACGGGGAGGACGGTGCGAAGGGGTTGTCCCGCACGAGGGGGAGATACATTGAGTGGTGGATGTGTATATGTGATAGAGTCCGGGGGAATGATAGCGCACTTTGCGAGCGCGACGAGTACTTAGTTGGGGGGCATTCTGCCCAAGTTCACTGTGTCTGTTATATCTACGTGTTTTCACGTAAATGCTACCCAACGAATTTTCTGTCTCTCCCCCCTCTCTTTCTCCCTCCCGCTCACATTCAGCGAGCCCCGCTCTGACAGCCTGTCCAGCACATGCTGTGTTCATGTAACGAATTCTCGCCAACTTCTCACTCCTAC
>NW_026267414.1:197338-198354 GCF_000697945.3 Frankliniella occidentalis | reverse complement strand
TTCCCATATAGTTGACACGTAGGAGGACTCCTTCGAGTGGAGGGGAGAAAGGGGTGGTGGTGGGGATCTAGGCCCACTCACCCAGGAGCTATTGACCCAACGTAACTTTGGCCCAGACGTAATTCACCCACAAGTATTTCACCCCCGGTTACTTCACCCAAGTGTATGATTGACCCACGAAGCTCTTCACCCACATTTATTTTTCATTTATTTTTAGTTTTATTACAAGGCTACAGTATTTCCACAGGCACGAACATATTCTAGTATGCGGTCCGTTGACTTGAACTCCTCGTAGCGTCTGGTCAGAGTTTCAAGGCGCTCGTTGACCTTCACGTCAGCCTCCTCCTTTTGGAACTCCACGTCAGCCTCCTCCTTTTGGAACTCGGCAATCAGCTTGTACAGCGACGGGTGGCTCTTTCCTACTATGGTTTGGAAGCGGCTGTGCCAGGCTTCAGTGGCGTTGTTGGTGCGCGGCTCGTTTTTCCTTGCGGCCCGGTACTGGTTCCACCACAAGCGAGGGTACCGTGGCGGTGCTCCTCGGCGGTTTCCTCGTCTTCTCCGCCCGACGACATAGGTGCGTTCGAAGTAGTCTCCGAAGTTCACCATTCGGTCCGGCAAGTTGTTCAAAACTTCTTCGCAGGCTTCTGTGACGTCATTAACAGGCACGAAGGCGAGGCCGACGACTTCTTTGAAGCCGTTGCGAACTGTGTCGTCGTCCGGGTCACGGTATGCAGTCTGCAAGCCCTCTCATCCCTTGCATTTGAAATTCATTTCTGGGTGAATTATCCAGGCATGGGTGAGATGAAATCGAGGGTGAAAGGGCCTTGGGTGAATATTAGGGGGTGAAAAGACCCTGGGTGAACGGACTTTGGGTCAATGGAGTGTTGGGTGAAAGACGTCTGGGTGAATGGGCCGTGCCCCGGTGGTGGTGTTTGCGTAGCAGAGATGGATTATGAAGTGGTAAGGGCGAGGAGTTTTAAATTTAAAGTGCGACGCACGCCATCCGGTGATTCGGG
>NW_026267414.1:195248-196753 GCF_000697945.3 Frankliniella occidentalis | reverse complement strand
ACGTTACCTGGTGTGGTCGCGTCAAGAAACGTTACCTCGGTAACGTTAGTTTTTCCAGTGTAACCAGCGTGTGAAATCAAGGGATAGTTAGGAGGGAGAAAAAAGAAAGGGAAGTTCTCGTAAACTCTACTTCAGCAAGGAATTTGTCATAAAACACTTGATCCCTCGAGGAAGTTTTTCAAAGAGAATGCAGCGGTTCTTAAAGATCGTGGTCGTTATTTAAACAGTTTTTAATGTGTCTGATTAAAAATAAGATTTAAATGTTGTTGTTTTTTGTTTATTGTTTTCTTCTGTTTAGGTGTGGCCAAGAGACAAGAGTGATCCCCAGAATGTTACAACTGCGACAGCACTGGGTGAAAGCAAAGAAGGAGAGTGTGAGGCTTGAGGAAGCAGGGGTTTCGAAGGAGGTAAGGAAATAAATGTCATCCACCCCCACTTCATAGTTATACACGTGTTAACCCTTTAACCTTTTTAATCTATTGTCTTATAGGTGCTGGATGCAGCTGTGGCTGCATTTTGTTTGGAGGTCATTGCTCGACATGGAGACCCCTCTCCTCGGTTATGCAATAAAGATCCCCTGACACTTAAGTCAGCCACTTACTTAGCTGAAATTTTCCCAAATTCTAAATTTATCTTTATGGTTCGTGATGGCCGTGCTACTGTGCACTCAATTATTTCGAGAAAGGTAAGGCTCATTATATTCAGTGTACCCCTATTTTCAGTGATTTTTTCTTCGTGATTTACATGATATGAACTGTTTACTTACACTTGCTGCACTTGCCTCAGGTTACCATTACTGGATTTGATCTGACAAGTTACCGCCAGTGCATGGAAAAATGGAACTCGGCTATTCAAACCATGTATGCTCAGTGCCAAGCGGTGTCTCCTCGTTGCCTTATGGTCCCCTATGAACAGCTTGTGCTGAAGCCCAAACCGTGGATGGAGAAAATCTTGCAGTTCCTGGACATACCTTGGAATGCTTCAGTACTGCATCATGAGGAGTTTATCAATAAGCCTGGAGGAGTGTCACTCTCAAAGTAAGGTTTTCTACCACAAACTATTTGTAATTTGAACCTAATTTTTAGTCTATATTCTTTAACCTACTTACTAAATTTGCTTTTAACTCTCTTATTTCTAGAGTTGAGAGATCCTCTGACCAAGTCATCAAGCCTGTGAACCTTGAAGCTCTGACTAAGTGGGTTGGACAAATACCGGATGATGTTGTTCGGGACATGGCTCAGTTAGCCCCTATGTTACAAATCCTAGGATATGACCCAGAGGCCAACCCTCCTGCTTATGGTGAGGCTGATGCAATTGTTGCTGACAATACTAGGCAAATAAAGATGAACCAAAGACAGTGGGAGGAGAGGGCTAGAAATCTTCTCAGCCCACAAGCATTTCAAGACTCCAATGTAGTAGAAGAATCAGGGTCAGAGGTTCCTGCACCAGGAACAAGATAACTAAAATTATGATATTGCTTTATACCTCAAATTCTGTTGTTGTTG
>NW_026267414.1:192727-194203 GCF_000697945.3 Frankliniella occidentalis | reverse complement strand
GGGTTATTTTAATTTAAGTGGTGCTATGAAGTCAGAACTACTTTGTCTTAAAGAAGCCATATGTGAAATGTACATAGATTATTTTTACAAGAAAAGTTTAGGTAGCATAACTTGTGATTTTATGTCCCAAAAATAATCAATGAATTGTTACAAGCTACCCCAGTTTCTATTACGTTGTGCTGTGCTGTCATCTATGCTTCTAGTACTATTAAACCTGCAACTTAAACTCTATTTTTGTAGCAATGAACATGTAAGAAAATATATGTATTGTACATAACTTTTGAAACAATTTTCTGAAGTTTTAATTTTGATTGGGATGTTTAGTTTTTATTTTATTTTGTAAGGCTGTTGTCTTGGCTTCCATTCTTTTATTTATTGTTATTTTTTCACACATATCACATCAATGTCTGGATAAACTGCATTTTCTGTATTGACAAAAGTGCTCAAATTCTATTATTTGAGTTCTAAAATATTGACCTCTTACAAAAACTGTACTTGTGTGTATGCTTGCAAAATTTATGTACTTAAGCTGATTATGTTTTCTTTTCTTTGAGATCCTTTTAAAAATCTGTCCTATGGCGAAAAAACAGACATGGTTGCCTAAATTCGTAGACACGTGTGGTCAAAACCTATTGCAATTTCCAAAGTGAACAGTGTGAATATTGTGAATATTGTGAATATTGTTGTCAGATATTTTTTGTTGATTGTTGAATAGATGGATCTCATTGTTTGCTATATCCAAGTAGTTGCTCTGTTTTACTTCTGTTATGGTGCCAGTGTATTTCTTTGTTGAAGTCAGTGTTTAACAGGGTCTTTGTGTGTCAACTTACAATGTACAAATGAATCAAATATGGTATTTGTGTTTTTTTAAAGAAAAAGAACCTGCCAATGCAATCCTATCTACTTCAAAAACAAATATGCATTCATACGACAAATCATAATTTCACCAAGTATCCCAATTGAGGGAATTGTGGAGTTCTCTAGTCTTTTATCATCCCCTTTCTTTCCCGTCTGCTCCTGGAAAAGCGACTTGCATTTTGCTGTGAAAAGCTGAAACAACAGACTGTAACTCCGGGCTTATCATAACTCTAACAAATGTTAGTTACTCAACGGGACAAAACATATATCTTAGTGAGATATGGATTTTGAAATGTGACCGATATTAATTGTGGATACCATAGAGAAAAGTTGGTTAAGTTGAATAACTAACTTATTCCCGAAAGACTACAATAAAAGTTACAAGTTCGAACTTTAAATCTTAAAATAATGTGAAAGGTAGTTCAGTAATAAGTTACAGAGCCCTGCCGTTAATATGAACAAACTCTCTGAATGCAGCGAGTAGACCTAGAAACAAGAGTTTCCTCTTTGGTTTCCACAGTTTTTCAAATTTGACCAACTACCTCTTAGAAACAAAAACCTATAACACTTTCAAACAGTCAGGGCAGTGTTTAAAATATATTTTCTGGAACTCTGTGG
>NW_026267414.1:189710-191342 GCF_000697945.3 Frankliniella occidentalis | reverse complement strand
GGCCGACTCTCTACCGGCGCGGCTACGGCGCCACAGTGTGAGTGGCCGAGCGACCTAGGCTAAAGGCACGAGTCGGCGCTGTAGATTGAGCGGGAGAAGAACCGGTCCCATCACGACACCCTCTCACCTGGGGCTTCGAGACCGACCTCGTGGCTCTTTGATAACGCTGCGAAATTTGAACTCTGAGTCGGGGGTTCTAATACTCGACGCGCCGTCAAATTATTCGTTTTTATGTTTGAATTTTTACGCATTGTACGAAAAGCTCGACCAGTCGGCAACCCGCGCTGGGGTTCGAGATCCCACCTGGGACCCGGCCGGCCCGCCTTTTTTCTCTCTCTTTCTTTCCCACGCCGCGTCGTCAGCCTGTGTTCTAGTCGGGGAGCCACGAGTGCGGTTTCTCAGCCGAGTGCGTGAAGGTGTCGCGGCGGGGACTCCAGGGTCATGCGTTCAAGCCCTGCCGCCGGCGCTTTTTTTTTGTTGGGTGAGCAAAAGAGGAAGAAATCGCTTGACCCGGCTACCGGTGGGACTCGAACTCGAACCCCCGTGAGTTTGAGTTGGATGGAAACTTTTTCTGCTGGTAGCATTCAAACCGGGCGACCACTGTGCCAGCTGAGGTTGCTCAATTGTGACCAGTCTGAAACTGTCTGGGGTTCGACTCCCGGCCAGCCCATAGTAGTTTATTATCCTGATCATTTCACTATTGTCACTTGGCACTTCCCTGGCGTTGCCGCCTGGAGCCACACAACGATGCGCGGGACGGGAAGCATCCCCAAAGGATCACATCCTGGACAAGCGAGGCGGGATTGCCTACCCCAGGAAAGAATCACATCCCGTGGCCACGATATGTCGGTGAGTATGTCGTAATTATTGTTCTCCCCCTTTGCCGTGCCGCGTCCCCTACCCCTCTCCTCCTGCCCACCCCCACCGCGCATTTCCCGCGCCTTTATGGAAACGTAAACAAACAGTCAAAGTCGGTGTCACGATCAGCGTTTCTGCCAAATACCGATAATACCTTCTCATATAATTATTGATCATAGGATTTTAACTAGATTTTAGAGTGGAGATCGCCGCTTTTCATTATTAATCGCAAGGTATAGTGCTCACTTATTTCCGGTCCGGAATATTGAATTGTTCCATTCCGGTTAGTGTTGTAGGAGGTTATGCTCCTGTGGCCCAATTTTTACACGCACAATTAAGTTGTAAGTTAGTTTTTGAGGCCGAGTAAATGATGCCCGTGATGTAAATAACTTGGCTCACTGCTGTCAGCTTTGTTGAAAAGGTGTTGAATGGGTAGACTCCTCCAATCCATGCAGTATATGTTAAATACTGTTGTAGGTCCTTATGCAAATGGGTGAACCTGCCAGTGTTTTATCACATATCATATATTTTACTCTATTTTATTCTCGTGGAACAGAAAACTTTATTACTTTCTGATTGGGGTGCTAACCGAGTGGTACTATTTGCGTAATCCCCCAAACAAACAATCAATCATTGTGCGTTGCAGATTATTTGTAGCTGCCCCTTCGTACTTAATGATTAGTGCAGTGCCAAAATTAGTTATTTGAAAGACCATGGTCATTTAG
This sequence comes from Frankliniella occidentalis, assembly GCF_000697945.3. Classification (NCBI taxonomy): domain Eukaryota; kingdom Metazoa; phylum Arthropoda; class Insecta; order Thysanoptera; family Thripidae; genus Frankliniella; species Frankliniella occidentalis. The sequence goes on along the minus strand of NW_026267414.1, from coordinate 189,759 downwards.
AGACGCATGGGGGGAGAGGCATTTAAAAGTGCATTGTATGAGTAAATTA
>NW_026267414.1:178999-180805 GCF_000697945.3 Frankliniella occidentalis | reverse complement strand
CGGTACTTCACCTCTCATTATTAGCCACTTTACAAAAATGATCACCGCTTGCTAGTGTTACAGCAAGAATTTAATATAAAATAAAATACTAATAATAAATAATTACCGCTGAGGAAGGTGCTGGCGAGGAAAATTCCCATCCCGAAGAAAGTTGCTGCGTAGTGGTCGCTGCAGAGGGCCGCCACGAAGTACCCTGCAGGAGAAAGCAAGGGTATATACTATACTGCACACGACCCTCTGTCATCACCCAGCTGAACTGTTCAAGGTGCTAGAGGACAATCGTCACCTTAGAGTCCCTGAGCCTCTCGCCCACCTCGAGGGAAGTGCCATAGCACAGCACGGCACAGCCATAGCGAGACAAGGATGCCGTGCTCCACGCACTGGGACTCCCATTCCACACACCAGCCTCGAGGGCTGGCGAGGGTCCGGGTCGCGAGCGCCGTTCGGGTAGGCCAGCCCGCCCAACACGGCTGCACTACGGGTCGGCCTACCCGCCAGGCGTCCTGCGACCCGCATCCATCCGTTCGTCCATCCTCCTCGACGTGACGGGTACTCACCGACCCAGAGCCCGCACAGGCCCTGCACGTAGAGCAGCGCCGTGAGCGTGAGGTAGGAGCCGCCGTTGGTGAAGCCCATCGCGACGAAGGCGGTGAACAGCACCAGGACGGTGACGACGGCGTTCAGGCACACGTCCAGGATGGCGCGCGCGGCCAGCATCTCGAACTGCGTCACTCCTGCGAATCGTGATCGTGTTAAGCGATGCCAGGGTCGGTCCGCGCGCAATAGTGTCGCGGATCGTTGTCAGAGACGTATCTCACACACGCGGCCATTCAGGGACCACGTCGCCGCACTTTAAATCTCTCTCCGAGACGTCGCTTTTCGAGCTCATTGAACGGTCGTTGCACAAGCGACTTCCCCGAGAGTTTCGCTAATGTGTCCTGTCCGCCCGGCCCGGCCCAGCCTCTGTTGCATCGCGTGCCCGCGGCGCCGCGGTTTGGTTTGACGCGGTCCTCGCTGGGCGGCGCGGCACCCGTGTGTGCCAACGGCGTGTCCTCCAAACCGTCGTCTTATTTCCTCTTTTTTTGGCAGTGTCTGCCTACGTCAGGCCGTCATACGCGTGTCGCAGTGGTGGCGCTAATGACCGCCGTTTTTGAAACAAATTATGAGTAAAGCACCTCGCAGTGTGGATGAAAATTGGGAACGCGAATGACGAGGTGCTGGTGTCGTTTGACAGATTCGGTTCGCCCAATCGCCATTCGATGTAATTGCATTCGGCAGCGGCAGCGCCCCGCGCGAGGTTCGTCTTTATGGCGACTCGTTTCCGGGAGTCCACTCACCCGCGGCCCCGGCCCTGTTCATCACGCCCGTCAGCTTGTCCTCCATGAAGTTGGCCGTCGCGTAGAAGATGGCGGGGAAGTACATCACGCTGCGGATAAAGCGCTTTTTAATTATCATTGATGGCGGGGCGCGCGAGGCGCGAGGCGCGATAGGCGGCCGGCCGGCGGGAGCCAGCAGCCAGCGGCGGTCAAGGCGAGGTCAAGCGCGAGCTGCTGCTCAGGGCCCGGCCGGCGGTGTCGGTGTGATGCTCACCACTGGAGGACGCCGGGCAGGGCAAAGTCCTGGAAGCTGGGCTCCCGGGACCCGTACACGGGCTCCATCTCCTCGATGGGGATGGCGGAGAAGCGCGAGTTGAGCCCGCAGCCCTGCTGCATGTCGTCGTGGAACTTGAGGGCGGCGCGGAACAGGGCGTTCCGCACCAGGTTGCCGATGTACTGGTCTGGTGGGAGGGAAAGAGAGAAAGAATTT
>NW_026267414.1:177021-178249 GCF_000697945.3 Frankliniella occidentalis | reverse complement strand
AAAAAAAAAAACAAGCAAACGTAATATGTGACAGGTAATAATATGGCATGGGAGCCGGCGCAGATCCCACAGCATGGTAACCTAAAGACCACCTGAAGGATCAGGGGCGTCACGATTAAAATAGTCCGGAGTCGGTCTGGACGGCCTGGACATCACTTTGCGTTCGCGTTAGTATTCATTAATGCCACTTTGCGCGGCTAGCCAACGCCCCCCCGCCGGATGCACCCTGCCCTGGCCGCGTCAGGTCCGGCCGGTTCTGCGGCTGTTAATCCGTGGGACACGAGCTGACCCCGCGCGGGGCAGAGGAGGAAGCAATGGCGATCACTGACGCAGAGATGTTCACATTATGCACCGCACCCTGGTCACAGAGAACACGGTCTTCTCAAAATGACATCAAGTGATGTCAGTGTCAAGATTCGTTGTCAATTTTGCATCAAATGACATCTTATAATGGTCATAATGATATCAAAGCTGGCCATAAAAATAACAAAATATTGAGACTGACATCATTCGACGTCATTGTGACCAAACCGTGTTCTCTGGGCTGGGGGTGAGGTGGGGTGTGGGGTGGGCGTGGACAACCGGACACCTGGAGCCACTGCACTCTGCGACACATCCCAATTGTTTTCACGCCCTCCAGCAGAAGAGGCGCTGTAAATTTTTCAGTATGTTTTTGATATTTTTGATTTGCAAGTAAAATTGTTCATTTTACGAACGCGATGGTAAAAATTTGCAAAGGTACTCGTAAATCTATGGGATCAGTTGTAAATGCACAACTTGCTAGTCGAAGGTGCCTAAGTTGATTGGAGCGGGTTGAGAACTCTCGTAATTTCACAATTTAAATTTGTAACGTTACAATTTTAGTGATTGACAAAATTTAAGAATGGAAATCAAATGTCAGCAGGTAAGCGGCGGTGGCACGTAGGCGCCCACCCCACCCCCCGTTCCCCTACCCATGCTTGCACCTCACACGTGTTTCGATGATAATAATTGTTCATAAACGATCCCAAAGTGGTCCGCGGCGCGAGCATGCGCAAACACCACCCATTCACGCATTCAAAGTGAGCGCCGAGCACGATTGTCTGTAATCAAGCTTTTTACGCGCGCCTCTTAAGCGCCGCCGACTGACGTTGGCAGCGCGCGTCTGTGTGTAGTAAGGGGGCAAAAGGGGGGAAGGTGAGGAGAGATGCTGTAACGCGATGCTCCCCCCAACCGCGGCCGGGGCCCC
>NW_026267414.1:176368-176617 GCF_000697945.3 Frankliniella occidentalis | reverse complement strand
AGCTGCCACCGAAGACGCAGGGCCGCCGCCGTCCGTGAACTTGGCTGGCACTTCGGAGACGCAGACAAGGAGCCGGACAAGTACTTCGACCATGGGCCGTTTCAAATCCGTTGGACGTCTTTTCAATCCATTCAAAATGCTCACCGCGGTACTTACCCTTTGTACCTCCTGATGTACAGCCAGGCCCGCCACATACAGGCGAGGATGTTGGAGTGCGGCGTGAACGGGATGGGCTTCACGTCCACGTAC
>NW_026267414.1:173160-175907 GCF_000697945.3 Frankliniella occidentalis | reverse complement strand
CCCACATTTTTTTCATTTTTGATAATTTTGTAGGTAAAATGAATCCGGCTCTAAGAGGTATTTTAACTGCCGGTTGCACGGAGGTGATTCACGTCTAAAGCTTAGTGCTACACTGCCGCACTGTAAAAGCGGGGTAGGTACTCCCTCTTTTTCACATTCTTTGAAAAATAGTTTGGTCCTAAACGGCGCCTCTATAGTCTGTTCGGAATTCGTTGGATGGTGCGCACCTCCACCGCTCCCCCCGCGCCCTCCGCGCCTGCACGCTACGCTAGTGCGTAGGCAACCCATCGAGCTGCCGCGTATTCGTACGGACACCTGGTACATTGATGTACAGATGTACAGATTTAGCTCTGCACTTAGTTTTCCGTTTTGAGTTAGGTTGAAATACTACAGATCAAGGGACACCTCAATTCGATACAAAACTTAAAATCACTCAGAAAGTACGTCCACCATTCGCCGTTACGAAACTGCCAAGTCCCATCAAGCTCTTATAACGCCTTGTCGGTAGGCAATATCTTGTCTGCAGTGCATGCGTGTACTGCGGGGTAGCCTACCCCGAGAATCGCAGGGTCTGAGCTCTCGTTATTTCCCCTGAGATAAACAACTGTAATTTCTGGGAGATGCCTAATACATTTAGATACTATGTTTGATTATGTTTAGATACCATGTTTCAACTGCGGTGAGGGGCGTCCTTCCCCTTTTTCGTTTATTTGTTATCCGGGTGAGTCGGTTCGTGTGAAGCTGCCTGTGGCCATGTCGGTTGTAGGTACTCATAGCTGGGCATGGGGTGAAAATATAAAATGAAACAACAGTTAATACTTTTATTGAGAGACGCAGAAAATAAAACCTGATCCAACTTGGATTTACTTTTCCTATGCCTAACCGACGATACACTGAGCTGTGCAGAGGCGCCAAGCCCACGAGACCTTGCAGCAGTGCGGAGTATCGCCGTTTTGGAGGAGAGAGGCCGCTCACTCAGCCCGGGCCCCGCCCCTCCTGTCCTCTCCCTGCCCCTTCACCTTTCACCACACTCACTCACACATACGGGGGTCGGGTCGAGTCCACCTCCTCGCCTCACATGTTGCCCTGGTCCAAGGGACAGCTGCTTTTCAACCCGTTCGGAGGGCGGTTCGCATCGCAGACCTTTCTCCCTCTCGTTCCCTCTCTCTCCCACTCTCTCTATTTCCCTAGCCCCTCACTCGCTCCATCGGGTACCGCACCGGAGCGACGCTTGGGGACGGTGACTGGATGAGTCTAATATTCTTTGTTACGCTGACGACGTCACACTGGTTTGTCCAAGCAATACCTTTTTCATCTTATGACACCTCTTGATTCCGTGTGACATCAATGATGGTGTACAAGTGGGAAGAGGCGGGCACGTGGGGACGACCGGTGGCCGCAAGGTGGCCGGGAAACCATGTGGGCAACACGCCGAGTGTAGAGTGTATTGCTTCTCATACGTTTTATTTCTTCGTCATGACTTTGGTAGTTCGCATTTACGACCCCAGCAATGTACACAAAAACAAGTCTGGTACAATTAAAATTCTTAGAGAGACATAAACAAATGCGCTCGCATCCATACATATACATACACACAAACATGCACACACACACACACACACATGGCTGATATAACATCATGTTTTGTATCACAGAGTCAATGTTGAATAGTCCAAAGATGAACTTACACGCTGCCCGCCAGCGCCTCGCCAGATCTCAGGAGGGTGAACGCCCCAGAATGGGGACTTCGAAGTCATGCCACTGATTTGGTTCAGGTCCCTCGCAACTTCAGATTGATGGGCTTTGGCCGATCCCTCCCGTCCCCGACGACACCCGCCACGTCCACGTCCACGTCCACGTCCACAGACGAACGGACTGACGACCCGGCGGGGATCCTGTCCCGCGGTCCCGCCACTACTCGTATATCGGGGTTCTGCAACGAACGAGGAAGACGGATGGCCGAAACTCAGCCAGTCATGTTCTGCCTCCTGATGATGAACAGCGTGGCGACGAAGAGGATGACGACCCAGCCGCCCGTGGCCAGGAAGCCGAGGCCGATGACGAGCGGGCTGGAGCCCTGGTAGAGCACGGTGCGCGTCGCCTCGACGGAGAGGCTCATGGGCGTGAGCGGCGCCAGCCACTTGAGCAGCACGTGCATGGCCTCGGAGGGCCACATCATGCCTGTGGAACAGAAGCGGCGTCAGGGAGAGAGAGGTTCGCGATCTCGAGCCTCCTACGGGACCACCGCGGATGACCGCGGTCAGAGCGCACTGCTTGGGCCAGAACTGCCTCGACAACCAAGCACAATCTGCTTGGGTGCCGATCAGACCTCCAATCAATGGCTTTTGCCGCGGACCTTGGCGAGACGTTTGGCGCTTCCGAGTTGAACGAACCATACCACCTCCTAGCGCTCCCTTTTCCTGGGTTGGTTCCCTTGAACGCAACGCACCGCGCGCCGCGGCGTGGCATTTGAACGATGACCGCTGTTTGCAGCTGGCAATAACAATAAGCACACCTCCATCCCCACCCCCTCATCAGTGAAGAGGATGCGAGCTGCCGCCACGCGGATACGTTTTACAATGTCGTCGCCCTCGGACGGGCAATGGAGCTCGCGGTGCGGTGGCGGTCACTCTTGTGGGACCCTATCCACGTCGGCACTTCACCTCTCATTATTGGCTACTTTACAAAAATGATCACCGCTTGCTAGTGTTACAGCAAGAATTTAATATAAAATAAAATACTAATAA
>NW_026267414.1:155441-168650 GCF_000697945.3 Frankliniella occidentalis | reverse complement strand
ACCCTTTGTACCTCCTGATGTACAGCCAGGCCCGCCACATACAGGCGAGGATGTTGGAGTGCGGCGTGAACGGGATGGGCTTCACGTCCACGTACTTGACGTGGCTGAACTGGCTCGGGGCGGGCGGCGGCGGCAGCGGCTGCAGCTCGTGGTCCGCCTCGGCGCCCACCTCGGGCCCGTCCTGCCGCATGCTGAGGTTGAGGAACACGTCCTCCAGCGACTTGCAGTCGTGCTTGGCCATCATGGGGTCCGGGCCGTCCTCGTCCAGCAGGCGGCCGCGCCGCATCAGCCCCACCAGGTTGGCCTGCCGCGCCTCCTCGATGTAGTGCGTGGTGATGATGACCGTGGTGCGGGAGGTGCGCGTCAGGTCCACCAGGAAGTCCCAAATGCTGGAGGGGGGCAATACGTTTATCAGTAACCGGGGTCACCAAATGCCGACTCGGCTGCACCGCGCCGCGCCACCGTTGCGAGCAACGCACCTCTGCCTGAGGATGGGGTCGACGCCGACCGTCGGCTCGTCCAGGATGAGGAGGGGCGGCGCGTGCAGCAGCGTCACGGCCAGCGACACGCGCTGCTTCTGGCCGCCGCTCAGGTCGCTCAGCAGCCTGCTCTTCTTGGCCGGGATGTCGAGGAACTTGAGCAGCTCGTCGGACCGCTCCCGAGTCTTCTCATCGGCGAGCCCGGCCACCCTGCCGAAGTACGTCAGGGTCTCTCCGATGGTGAAGTTCTCGCTGAGCGCCAGCTCCTGCGGAAGGAGCAGGAACGATCGTGAGAAAGGGGTGCAAGAAAGAGAAAGAGTTGGAATAAAGGCGCGGGTCGTCACCTGCGGCATGTAGCCGATGAGCGGCCCGGGGATGCCGGCGTTCTTCGCCCCGGGCCTCACGCCCATCACCTTCACGGCGCCGGCGTTGAGGTGCCGCAGCCCCAGGATGCACGTCAGCAGGGTCGTCTTGCCGCAGCCGCTCGCCCCAAGCAGCGCGTAGCTGACAGAAACAATCAATCAAAATCAATTACATTAATTCCCACGAACTTTTTGTATGCAGTAGAAAATTTCTTTTGGTCATCGGCGGTCATCGGTCAAAAAACGAAATATGATTTGTACCTGGTGGCAGTTACTGACTCATGCTGACTCGCACTACTTGCATACAGTTTTGTGCGACTTTGTGACACGTGCGGTGCACTTTTCATCTTCCTTTTAATTCCCTGATTGCGGTGCAGTCCGGGCGTCTGTCATTAAAACACGCGTTCCCAAGCGAAATTGCCTGTCGTCGCGCCGGACGCGGCCCGCGAGGAGACTAGACCGGAGTTAGCATTACACCTGGCCGAAACACAGCTGGGGCGGGCAGTGGAGCGACCGGAATTCGCAGGCAAGGCTTGTAGAACAGAGCAAAATTTCTTCCTATAGGAATTTAATTGAAAAACGCTGACACGAAAATTTTTAATTTGACCTTGTCTCAACAAAGTATTATTATTGCCATCAAACTTTTATCGTGAGTTTAACGACAGCAAAGAAAAGGTTGTTCATCGTGCAATGCGACCGTACTATGCACGTCCTGCACTTAGTTCGATTAAAAACAACTGTCCACATAAGGTGTCAGTCAACAGTCATGAGGCTCTGTTAAATTGAAAACATATATATCCTCATCCTCTTCACCCGCAGAAAAAACGTATATGCACAACCAAAAGAGTGTATACAGTATACTATGCATGGCTAGCTATTTCTTTTTATGACTGCATGCAGCTGTACTCCGATATGAAGCGTGCTGTAAGAAACCATGGTCAGAATTCTAATTTAAATAAAAATAGGCATACTCGCCCGCTTGAGCACTTTAACATAACTTCAAGGGTGGGAAACTGTCCACACCTGCTGGTGCAGCTTTTAGGATAGAGGCGGCAATGTTCTCTTTTTCTTTTTACATTATCCGCGCCAAGCTACCCTTTCTTTGAGAACATCGAGTGTGACGCGCGGCGGCTTTGACCGTAAGCTGCCACACGGCACCTGTGAGTCAGGCGAACCCGCCCGCACCACCACCGGCGCGTGAACCAAAACACCCGGTAATGTGCGGTAATGTATATACTTACATGCTGGCCTCGGGCACGGTGAGGTCCATGCCGTCCAGAACCCATTTGTTGGCCGCGTAGCACTTCCTCGCCCCCCTCACGACGACGGCCGCCTTGATGGGGCTGCTGGACGCCGGCGTCGTGGCGGCGGCCGGGGAGGAGACGCCACCGGCTGGCGGCGCCGCGGACACCGTCGACGCCAAGGAGGTCTCGTTCATGATGTCGGCGGCGGCGCTGAGTCGAGACAAACACCGTCACACTCACAGCCACTCCCTCAAACAGCGTCACACTCACTCCCTTCAACAGCGTCACAGTCACTCCATTCAACAGCGTCACAATCACTCCCTCGAACAACGTCACACTCACAGTCACTCCCCCAAACAGCGTCACACTTACAGTCACTCCCTTAAACGGCGTCACACTCACCCCCTCAAACAGCGTCACACTCACAGTCACTCCCTCAAACAACGTCACACTCACAGTCTCTCCCTCGCCGGCTTCACTCGAGGACCATCACTATGCTAATGCCCGGCCCCGGCCCGGCCCCGGCGCACTCATCGCACTGCCCATCGGGGGAGCCGCCGCCGGTACCGCCTTTTGTCCTGAACGACCACACACTCTGGGCCCTCGCGGCTCGGTGTGGTGTCGTATAGACAGTTTGGAAATTCCACGAGTTGAAAAATTTCCGTGATAGATACAAAAACTTTCCACGGAAGACACACCTACGGTGCGTGGCCACTTGGGGCTACCCGTTTTCTTTAGACGCGCGCGTCATGTTCAGCGATCGAATAATGCACATCACCCCATCTCACGACACTTGCATCTCTTCTGACAAAACGCGGATGGGAATGCTATGTTTTTGACTGACGGCGCTATCGCTGCTGAGGAGCACTGAGGGGGAGACCGGTTTGTCTAGGCGAGGCGGCCGCGGAGCGCGCCAAGTTTTTGAAGTTCATCTCTGCTGGTTGCGGTGCAGCACCGGCGCAGCTTGAAGGCGCGGCCGTGCGCGCTCACTCTGCATTAGTGTCGCAAGATCACTCCCGCTGCACTGGTTAAGGGGCCGGCGGCTCGGGCTCGATCGCACGCAGCGTGGACGGCGCGACCAGGGCGGCGCGCGGACGGACTGGACGCTGGTTTTCCTGAAGCCACGCGGTCTTCCATATTTTCTGGCGCGGTGCCATGCGTGTGTAAAATGTTCAGGATGCGATCGTGACGGTGCATCATATGCACGTTCACTTGCACACACACACACAAAAGAAATGTGCATGCGCGCGTCTCTTTTTCCAGGTACAGCGCGGGTTATTTTGAGAGCAGTGTCGGGTGAGGGTTGCCGTTTTGATCGCGGAGTACAAATAGCATAAGAGTGGAATCGGTGTTGTTGCCAGCTTCCTTAAATCCAAGTGAGAGTAAGTTCATTTACTAACTCGTCGAATAAACTGTAGCCTCGACGGGAGGCCCGCGGGTCCGGGGCGCATCCCCGCCTTGAACCCATACGGCGGCATAGAGACTGTCACAGTCAAGGCCAGAGACCAGCATCCTATTCAATTACTCTTTTTCAATCGAGCTCGCGCGAGGTAATCGAATTTTCCTTTTTAAAAAAGTCGCGCGCGCGAGCACTGGTTGAATCTCCATCTCTAGGACCGGGTAGCTACCGAGTCTTGAATGAAAAACCGGACGTGAGCATGCAGTTGGTGGCTTCAGTGCCCTTGAAAACCGTCGCCGTTACGGGGAGGAATTGAATCGGAAAAGGATTACAGCAACTTTTCCTGTTCTGCTGGTTTCGACGTCTTGGCGCACTTCGCCGAAGGATAAGGAAAGAAAATGCTCTCTCATTACCCATGCAGTAATCCCGTCATGGTATTTATTGTTTGCGAAAATAATATCAGGCATTTTACATGCAATGTACGCATGATTCTAGGCCGCAGCCAGGGCTATTCCGTGGCGAAACGATAGAGAGACACATTAGCTGCAGAGTGACTAAGTTACTTAAGTTCGGAAACCTCATCGCTTCTCAATACGTTTGCGCACTATACTGCCGGCATACTAAACTGCTAATTAGTTGAACGCTGAGCCAACATCCCTATAGTTGTCAGTTATTTGTGTGGCACCTTGCATCTTTCCGACCACACACTATGAAAACGACTTTAATCACGAACGAACTGCACTGAATTCCCCCCCAATATATCCACCAGCCGGGGTCCATACCGTCGGTAGGTATTGTGGGCGCTGGAAACGTCGTCCGCCTCTTTCACACACTCAGGATTGAACACGAGTACCAATAACGTGTCTTTCGCACCACCGCTCGACTGTCCAATCACTCGACACACACACTCACTACTCACGTGCACTGCGACTACCGCGGGGCGGGACTACGGCTCGACTGGACCGCACCTCGCGGCAGCGGCGGCAGCAGCGGCAGCGGCGGCAGCTCCAACCCGTCCCGGCAACTGTCAAATGTTGCCCGGCCTGCCCTGCCAGGTGCGCCGCCAGGTGTGCCAACGCCGACGCGACTCCTTTACTGGTGAGGTTGACACTGCGCGGCGCTGCCCAGCCGGCCGGGGAGCTCCGCGGCTCTCGCGAAATCTGAGTAGAGCGACTGGACTGTGCGCCGGCCACGGAGCGAGCGGGGGCTGCTGCTGGCCGCGGGGGCCGCGAGCGTCGGGCCGCCGCGGGGGTCCAGCTCCAGCTCAGGCGCGAGCAGCGGGGTGGGAGGGGGCAGCGGCCGGGCTGTCCGATTGGTCGGCGGCTGAAATTCGCTCCATGCCGCTCCCCTTTTTCCACGAGATGAGACGCGCACACACGTCACCGCGCCGCCCGCGCACGTCCGGGTCATAGGGCAAGGCGCGTACCCGTGCCCGAGAGGGGTGGGATGGAAGTGGGGGGGGGGGTGAAGCCGAGGTATTGCAATAACAGAATAATGGAGAATCCTTAATTTCCAAGACCCCCCCCCCCCCCCGGTTGTTCGAGCCCCTCGCTCCAGGACGCAACATGTTTGTACTACTCATTAATTTTCAAATAAATAAAGGCAGAGTGAGAAAGACTCAAGACGTGTGCGAGGAAGAGGTAGAGATGCCACTGGTGGTACCGGTACGTCCACGTCCACGTCCGCCTTCTCTCGGGTTGTGCCGGGCATGGTGTCGGGGCTGGAGAGCGCCGTGAGATAGGCCACCCATCTAACGCTGCGGTGGAGCCGTTGCCGGCCGCGAGGGCGCTAGTGGTCGCTCCGCAGGGCAGCCGCCCGGGTCCCGCCCCATCATACTCGTTGCAGCTGCGTTTGACGGTTTGACGTCCGTTTGTGGAGTTTTGCGTTGCTCGCCAAAGTTTACAAAAACAATTTTCAGTTTCGGAAGGGCCAGCGCATGGCCTGTCTCGCACATTCTCGCGCCGTGACGAAGGGTGGCAGCACTGCCCCCGAGACGAAGACGAAAGGGCGGTGCTGCGAACAAAAACAACAACAACGTTTGTTGGGTTGTTGTTGAAACGTGAAGAACGCCGTGTGTCTGCTTTTGCGCCTTCGTGTTTATGATGTGCCCTTTGACTCACTACGGTGTGGCTTTCATGATATTGTTTTAAGAACTGTGCACATTTGAAAGACACTTTTTTCTTGCTTTCGCTTCGACAACAGCCGTCGGCAAAACCGGCCGCCGCATCTGGCATCAACAACGCGCCGAGGGCGCTTCTCTTTCAAACGTAAGTAAAGGATTGTCCTCAGATGAGTGAAAGGTTAGGACTCGACTCACCAGGTCTGTCGAGTTCGTTAAAGAGAGCCGCGCTCGATGTTCTAATACATGTTTGTGGGATCAGACACGACTGTCCATCTCCCCTACAGGTATTCCTGAAGTCACTGTCTTGCATGCCCCTCCAACAAGTAAAGAAATATTTGAGTTTTGACAAATAATTTTTATAGTCATGTTAGTGAAATTTTGGTAGAAAATAGTGAAAGAAAGTATTTATCAAAAACTTTGGTTTTGCTGTATAGTTCATTAGGTTTATCATACTTGGTATGGCAACTAAGAGGGATTATTCAAATTTTCTGAAACCATAGTTTGGTCACATTGCAATTAGTACTCATCAATTTAACTGATTTTCATTGTAATTTGTTACGTCAGGGTCCCTTGCTGTAATCATTTCGACGTCCATTCTATTCTTTGTTTATTTCATTCCAGGTTCAGTTATTGTCTGCACCCATCGTTATGGAGAACGTTATAGAACAGGACTTTGTCATTCCTTCGGAGAGCAAGGATGACACAAATTCTGAAAGCAAGGATCAAGCGATGACAGTCGATCTCCCTCAGGATGTGCCCGCCCTTCCTGGTACGTATTACCTTCCCTTCTGAACTATTTTTTGTGGGGTGTTGAGAAACGAAATCAGTTGATTGGTTTATTTGTTGCCCAACTGCTGTTTCACTTGATGTGTCCTTCTCTCAGTTCTAAATGTCTCTCATTATCCCATGATGTTCCGCCTGCAGGTGCCCTCCCTTCAGAGACGGAGATGATCGCCGCGCTGCTGCGCCACTGCTGCTGGGTGTGCGGCGTGACGGCCACGAACCACGACGCCAACGTCGCCCACATGTTGACGCACCTGCAGGCCGACGAGACGTCGCCGGACCGAGTGCCCTGGACGCCCGGGGCTGCGGCCCGCGGCGCGGCCCTGACCACGCCGGGCACGCCCTGGGGAGGGAGCCTGGCCAGGGCGGCCACCCCTCGGCCCCACCAGGACCCCGGGTACCTCCGGGACGACGCCCTCCAGCTCGCCAAGCGCCCGCCGGTGCCGGGGTTGCTGCCGCTGTCCGAGGTGCGGCGTTCGAGCGGCGCCGGCGCGGCGCAACCAGAGACGACGCCGCCCGCCGCCGCCTCGCCCTCGCCGCCGCCACCCCCGCCCCTGCTGCCTTCGCCGCCACCCGAGAAGCCGGCCGCCGACAGCTCCCTCGTCTGCGCTATCTGTCTCGAGAGCTTCACGGACCGCGCCGCGCTCCTGCAGCACGTGGAGGCCGAGGTGCGTTCCATTGACGCGAAGAGCACGACTGGCAAGAAGTCCAAGCCCAAGACCACTGAGAAATCCAAGCCCAAGACCACCGAGACGTCATCCGCCTCGCCGGCCGACAGCTTCGCCTGCGACCTCTGCAGCCGGAGCTTCCCGATCAAGATGGCACTCCGAGTCCACGAGGCCCGGGCGCACCCGGAGAAGCCCCGGCGTAACGACAAGCACGGCAAGGATCGGCCGCACCAGTGCCCCAACTGCCCCTCGCGCTTCCGGCACCGCTCGCACCTGGACAAGCACCGCCTGCAGCACTCGGACGGCAGGCCCTTCCAGTGCGCTCACTGCGGACAGTCGTTCCGGCGCAAGGACCACCTCGTCACCCACGTCGTCCGCATCCACCAGCCCGAGGTCAAGAGGTCGGTGGAGCAGGCGCGCGCCCTCGAGGCCAAGCAGGCCGTGACCAGGGGGGCCGCGGCCAAGGCGCAGCAGGTCGCGACGCCCAAGGTCGCCGTCAAGCCTGGCACCCCAAAACCTGCCACCCCCAAGCCTGCCACCCCTAAGGTCGCAGGCTGGAAACAGGTCGCTGCCAAGAAGCTTAAGACAGAGCCTAAGACACCAAAGGCCGAGCCCAAGACGCCTAAAAAACCAAGGACCAGAGATTTCGCCTGCGCCTCCTGCGACAAGTTCTACATGGCGGAGCGCTACCTGCGGCGACACATCGTCCACATCCATTCCAGCACTATGCCGTTCGTGTGCCTCAAGTGCGGGAAGAACTGCTTGTCGCGGTGGAGGCTGAACACGCACATGGAGCGGCACGCCCAGAACGGGGCGCCAGGTACGCCCGCGGGCACCGGCACAGGGGATCGCGAGGATCCTGTCCAGGATGATGCCATGGGGGAAGATGCCGCCGTGACAGAGGGCGATATCGTCGTGAAAGACGAATTCGTGGCGGACGACGCCATTAAGACAGAGGACATCGATGTGACGGAGGACATGGACGTGACGGAAGATATCGCTGTGACGGACGGGGATGTCGCTGCGAAGGAGGATGTCGCTGTGACGGGGGATGTCGCTGTGACGGGGGATGTCGCTGTGACGGGGGATGTCGCTGTGACGGGGGATGTCGCTGTGACTGAGGATGTCGACATGGCGGAGGATGTCGCCATGGTGGAGGACGTCGCTGTGACGGAGGCTACCGCCGAGACGGAGGCTACCGCCGAGACGGAGGCTACCGCTGTGACGAAGGCTACTGCTGTGACGAAGACTACTGATGTGACGAAGGCCTCCGCTGTGACGGAGGCTGCTTCTGTGACGAAGGTAGTCGGTAAAATGAACACTCGCTCCACCTCGGCCGCTGCCAAGAAAAAGACCTCCATCGTATTCAGAATTGTTTCCAGGAGCAGCAACCAGAGTGAGGCGGCCAGCGTGGCCGCGAAGATCATCCCGAAGCTCGCCAGTGACATGGCCGCGGAGTCGTCTGCCAGCGCGACCAGCGGTGCAGCGGACCAGCAGGGCGCGAGCAAACGCAAGGTCGTTTACATGCTCGTCCCGAAGCGCGGGCCCAAGAACGATGCCGAGGGCAGCGAGAACCAGCCGAAGGTGTCGACCAACGTCACCACCAAACCTCTGACCAAAATGTTCCTCAAGGTTGTGAACAAGCGGAAGCCGAAGCCCAAACTCCAGGCAGGCCCTGGAAAGGAAATTGTGAAGACACTTGTGCCCAGGACACCCCCTAAGGTCGGCTTTAAGATTGTCCAAAAAGTCGTGGACGTGAAAAACGTACCCAAGCCCAAGACATTGCCAGGGATAGTGCCTCTGGGCGGGTACCTGAAGACTGCCGCACCCCTGCCCGTAGACTCCCCCTTCAACGTCCTGCCGGCCAAGGTCCCGCTCCGTTTGACCTCCGTGCTGACCTCACCGGTCAGTGGAAATATGGACTTCGAGGCAGCGATCCCCGTCCATGTCATCCCCAAGGCGGACCCAAAGGCGGATCCCCCGTGCCTCGCCAGCCCGGACACCTGCAGCGCTGACCTCGACGTCAACGCCAACCCGAAGCCCAAGTCCACTCCCACTCCTCAGGCTTCCTCTAGCTCCAACCAGAAGGCTGCTGCCAAGAAGCCCCAATTGAAATCTGTCCTCAAGACCTCGAATGGCGCCACCAAAGTCAACCAGCAAGCCGCGGACTCCTGCGGGGTTAGCTCCACGCAACCGAATGTTCCGAAGGTGGCGCCCCTGTGCACCCCTTCGCCCTCCAGGTCGCTGCTGACCCCCGGCAGGATGGCCGCCAAGACCCGCGGGTCCCCGAGGAGTAACCCTGCCGCTGCGAGCAGCGCTGACGCGGTCCTCGACGTTGCCCACTCCTCCAGCCAGGTCGTGGCCAAAGTGGCTCCGGTGTCCGCCCTGGGCGCCGGCAGGAGCAGACCCTCGAGCCCCGTCCCCTCGACCGTAACCTGTATCTGTGAAAAGTGTGGTCTTCACTTTGTGGGTGATGTGACCTTCAAACTGCACCTCATCAGAGAACACGGTATTACTGTGGTCAAGAAGTTCGAATGCCAGTGCTGTGGTGCTGCTTATCGAGACAAGGAAATGCTCAGGGCTCATTTGCGGACTCATTAAATTTGTTTCTAATCCAGATTAATCTCATGTATTTCTTGTATTTATAACATTTCTTTTTCTTCGAAGTCTGTGTTTAATTGGTAAAGAACTGTTTAATTTTCTCTGGTCTGCAGACCATGTGCCATTTTTTTATTACAATTGTTTAGTTTTACAACGGATAGTTGTGCTTGTTTTATCCCTTGATTGGCTTTAATGTTTTAGTTTTTCTTTGTCAAGGTTTTGGTGGGATATTTGGTGTATAGGTTAGTATCACATGTAAACTTCCCTCTAGTAATGTCTCTGCTCAAGAAAAGGACAAAATTCCACGTATCAGAAATCTATTATATTTTTTGTCAGAAAATATAAATTGAATTCGACTGGAATGTATTTTACTTCATATGTTGTTGTCTGACCCAAAGAACATGTGTTGGTATTTATGACTTTGATCCTTGACTCAATTTTGGATTTAATTAATAATTAGGTTAATTTGCTTCTTTTAAGAAAATAATCTTTGCAGTGTTATACCCTGAACTATTTTTGTTATTGTGAATAAGAGATAATAAAAATATTGTAACGGCAGTAATAGACTTTTACGAAGTTGTTTTTTCGGCCATCATCCATTCATCTCAAGACCTGGTGAGGGCGTACTCCGGAGGGCGCGAGTTGCTTGGGGTGCGAGTGAAACTAGTTGAACTTGGCGCCAACTGCGCTCGTAGTTGAGCCGAAGGCCGCCAGGTGCCGCTGGCAGTCTGGAGCGGGAGCGCTGCGGGGCTGCTCCTTTGAGGTGAGACGGGAAACTCTTTGTGTGTGTGTGTGTGAGCCAGACAGAAGGAGAGCGACTTGCGCCGCAGGTGTGCGAGGGAGACGCAGGCTGGGGGGAGGGTGATGCGCAGGTGGGGAGGGAGGGCGGAAAAGGAGGAGGGAGGGGGGGGGGGGGGGGCTCGCGCCCTGCGCTCGTTGAGACGGGCAGGCAGCCGCAGAGCAGCGCGCAACGCGCAGCGAGCCGTGCCGCGGGCCAGTGTGCTACCAGCTGCCGCGCGGGCCGGTTCACGTCGGTCGTTCCCCCGAGCCGCGTTTGTTCGCGTCTCCCGCTCGCGCTCGAGCGAGTGTGTGCACCCGTGTGCGTGTATGTGTGTGTTCTGTGAGTGTGACAAGCGGTGCTTCTCCAGCGTCATGGTGGATAGTACTCGGACGTGGATTACCCCCGGCTGTGTTGGCGACATGTGACACAGGACCCCTCCCTCAGGATGAGGCCCAGGGAAGTTGTTGCTGAGGACACCGGCGGCCCCACCGCCCCGCAAGAGCCGTGTTGACAACACAGTGACGTACAGTGCGCCCTGGATTACCCGAGTGAAGTGCGATCAGTGAAGTGGTTTTATTTCTTGAAGACAGTCCGCTTTTAAGGACTGTTTATTGTTTTAGTTCTTAAAAATTTTAAGCGGCCACAAGTTTGGCCCCGTGTGTGACGAGGTGCTGGTGGATGGCGCCGTGGCCGGTGCTGGACGCCGCCGGATGAGCTCCGTGCGCGGCTCTCTCCGTCGCAGCCGGCGCCCCGGGTCCTCCCCGCTGGGGGCGGGCGGCGGGCCGGGGGCGGGCACTTCCCCCGCCTCGCAGGGGTACCAGCAGGGCTACCCGCAGGGCAGGCCGTCGCTCAGCTCGCTCGGGTCGTTCAGCTCGCTGGGCTCGGACCACCCGGACAGCGTGCACGGCGTCCTGGACTCGCTGATGGGCGAGGGCGCCAAGATGCAGCCCAAGTACGCCCTCGAGGACTACATCTACGAGGTGCAGGCGCGCGGCGACATGGCCGACCACCACCACCTGCAGCACCTGCGCCCGGGCCAGGGCGACGTGCCCGCCGACGCGCAGGGCGAGGACGTGTACGCCGAGCTGCAGCGCAAGGAGAAGGACCTGATCCTGGCCGCCGAGCTGGGCAAGGCCCTCCTGGAGAAGAACGAAGAGCTGAGCCGGCAGAACGAGCGCATCGCGGAGGAGTTCTCGCAGAAACTAGAGGTGAGTCGTAAAACCACGGCGCCCCGCTATCCACGGCGAATGTCTCAATTGCACGACATTTCGGCTTCATGCCATGCCATGGCGGTGTCACAGCCGGGAGGGTTCCGGGTGGGCGCGGGCGGTCCTTCCCTTTCTTCACTTTCCCGCGGCGGTGCTGGTCCCGGGTCCCGGGCGACACTCCGCAGAGTTCGGGGACAGACACAGGACCCCCGTCCCGCTCCGTGCGGCCAGAGCCTGCGAGTCCCATTGTCTCGCGGTGCCTCCACCTGTAGCCATACACCGTGTCGCGGGCGGCGGGCCAGGAGGGGCGGGCGGGTACCGGCGGGTACCCCCGTGTGATAGTGCTCGCTCCGCACGCTGCCCGGCCCGGCCAGCACACTCACAGCGTGACTTATTATTCCTTCTCCTGCCCTGGCTGGGCGGCGTTGCCAGGTGTGGCCCTCTATCCCTGTAAACGCCGCCATAGCCCTTTGTCTAATCACCAAAATCATAGGCGCATTTTTTTCGTTAAGGTCTTTCAAGTAAGGGAGATACTGATCGTCTTCTTTCAAAGAACCAAGTTGTACAATAATCGAGCTGACACTTTGCTTGTCAGTACTAATTATGCGCCGGGGTCGTTGACCCCGCGTCCCGTGCGTTCAAATCCCTCCCCATTTAGCCGAACTTGTGTGTGAGAAAAACGGAGCGACAGAGCACCGTGTGGCCTCCTCCTGGCGGTAGAGTTTTGTTTTGTGCTTAACCATGTGTTTCAAAAGAGAAACGCAGGTCGTGCTGCATCAGTGGCTGTGTCGCGCAGATGCAGGATGCGTCCCTTTGGCGGCGCCCCCGCCCCGGGGTCGCGACTGCTGCGGCCGGACGGTTTGGTCACCGCCGATTGGCCTGGATTCGGCGCGAGCAGGGCCACGAGATGAACAATTATTGGTCGCGACGCGGTCTGTCTGCGCCGCTCTAGTGACCGCGGCGGCGTCGCGGCGTGGCGCCGGGGGGCAGGAGGGGGGGGGGGCAGCCTTTTGTGGGGCCCGAGGGACGGCCGGTCAGCGCCGCGGCGTCTGTCCGCTCCACTCATGTCATCTGCAGATGGCCTTTGAGGTGGGAGCCCTCACCTCAGTAGTCATTGCTCACTGTCGCGCACGGCGCGCGGCGGCGGCGGTGTGCTCGCGGGTCAACAGAGTCGAGGACTACTGACCTCGGCCCGCTAGAGACGCCCGCCGGAGTGATCGTGGCTCGACACACTTCACACCCTCTCAGTCGATAGAGTCGTATCTCAGTCGGTCGCTGGTGGCCGCGGACTCCAGTGGCGTCACACTCCGGCTGTGGTCGAACTGTTTTTGGCGCGCGGCGGAAGCTACGTGGCCCGGCGCGGCCCCGTTACTATGGCTGCTGCGGTCAGAGCCGCGAGCGCCGCGACGCTGCCGTGCTGGACGCCGTCCGCGCCGCGCCGGCTGTTACGTGGACGACGACGCTCTGCTTCGCGGCGCTCGCGGCTCGCCAACGAGGCAAGGCGCGGTGGTGTTTGGCTGCTGCTCTTGAGTTCGGCGACAGCTGTTTTGGCCGACGGCAGC
>NW_026267414.1:150534-154533 GCF_000697945.3 Frankliniella occidentalis | reverse complement strand
CGTGTGCTCCGTACCCATAGGCAACACGCCTGCACGCCTGCATGCGGGCCAGTATACCACACCTGCTCCGGGCGATCACCCTGTGTGAGTGAGCGTGAGTTGTCCCCCTCAGCGTCGCTTGCGGCTCCGCCACTGGCCAGGAAGGCAGTCGGCTGCAGTGGTGGGTGGCGGCGGGGCAGCGGGTGCGACGGCATTCTGGCAAATCGTGACTAATCTTAAGAATCGGCCGGCCCCGCCACCGGCTGTGTGAGGTGAGGTGGCTGTTTTGCCGCGGAAATGGGTGGAAAATTGGAAGCGACAAACATGCAGCAGCAGCAGCAGCGCAGCGGTCCGGTTACCTCTTCTGCACCGCGAGCGGGGCGTGGCGTGGCGGGCCGTTTTAGCAGCACATCGAACCGGTCAAAGCCCGCCCCCGGAAGTCAAGCAGCAGCGCAGGGTAGAGTGGTCAAAACGGGTCAAAAGGGGGCCAGTACATCCGCCCAGCACTCCGCCCTTCAGCTCGAGGCCCCTTCCCCCTATCCACCTACCCACCCCTAGCGGGTCCCGGAGGGCTTTCCCTCTCGTCCACCCTCACCTTGTCCTCCCTCCCCCCTGGGGCCGGACGACAACCCTGCTGGCCCTCACGGCCGCTCCCCCTCCCCCTCCGCTGCCCTGTTCGACCTTCAGCCCATACCTTCCCCTCCCTCACCGGCACGACGTCGTGTTATTGAGTTCGATAATAAGGACGGACCCCTGAGACGATCATGACTGCTTCTTCGATCCAATAATCCAGAAATTGATAACTGAAAAAAAAAGTACGGCGTTATTACAGCATTATTTCTATCTACACGTTAAGTATTGCGGGTAATTTTTTGGTGCCTGTGATTTATAATGGGAACATGACCACGAGCATGACCACATCGTGGACATGTCATGCGAAATGCAATGACGTGCTGATCGTTTGCGAGTCGTGGCCGCCTCCATCGGTTACCTGCGGCGCCCGTCGTGAACTGCCAATAACGGTTTGTTTATCGTGGCGAGCGCTGCTGAGCACGGCACACGACGCGTCACAAAGCGAACGCCACGGTGACGTGACGCCACGTGACGCCACGTGACGCCACTCGACGGCTTGACGTGCGTCGCCGCGTCACTCCCGAGCAGCAGCATCGCCGAGCAGCGCGGTGCTGAAGTGTAAGACGGAGCTAGCTGCTTGGTGCGGTGCGCGGACTCTCCGCCTGAAACTGCTGCCGCCTTACTTTATGAACAAGCACAGTCAGTGGCAGGTGGGTGGTGGTCGGCCACCACGACCGCGCCGCCGCCGCCAACTTGCGAAAAGTCGCGTTTATGCAGTGAGTCCTCTGGGTCCCTCTGCTGCTCCGCGCGCTGCTGCAGTGCTGCCAACGGCCGCGGCGTGATGATGTCGTTCTCGCTGTGCGTGCCGTGCCCGGCCGCGGGGCCGCGAGGCCACCACGCCGACGACACTGCCGCCGTAGCAGCCGCACCGTTACCAACAGTGCGAAAGAAAAAAAAAACAGCAGGAAAAAACAAACAAACAAAAATAAAAAGTTGTGTAGCGCCGCCGGGTTTGGCCATCGTACGTATATATCACGTTGCAAGCAGGGTGCCTGTTTGAGTAGAGGCAGTAGAGGTGAGAGAGGAGGTGACACGGATCGCCGTGGCATGTTGACACTTTTGCGTTAACAAGGGGTTATTCGCAAGGTCCGCTGTGAAGTCGAAGCAGCGAATGTGAGACATTGGCGCTATTACTTCAAGGGCCGTCTGTGCACCGCCCTCTGGCGCCGTCGTCGTCGTGGCCGAGCCGATTCGCCCACTGAGCTTGCCCATCCTTTTCGCGAACAGTCGTGCGGTGGCAGTGGCAGAGCAGTTATTGCCCGCCCCCCGCCCCCCTCGCGGGGCTCACGTGCCCCCTATGCTGTATCTCTGTCGCTCGCACGGGGCTGCAAGATTGTTGCTCGCTTTGTTGTTATGCCGGGCCTGGCCGCCGGTCGCCAAGCGACAATCGATTAGACGGGGCGTGGCGGGGCGTGGCGGGGCGTGGCGGGGCGCGGCGGGGAAGTCCGCGTGCCGGGCCGGGTGCACGCCACCGCGGCCACCGCGCCGCGCACTGCCAGGTGGGGGGGCGGGTGCGAGGGAGACGGCGTGCGTCTCGACTCGCGTGTGTGTGACGGAGACGTAACGCCAGGGGCGCGTGGCTGGCGGGCTAGGGGTAGTGGGGTTGAAGGACGGGCCGCGGCGGGCTGTTGGATATGCCCCCAATTCCGTAGCCCTCGTGGGCGCCGCCGCTGCGACCCGACCCCAGAGGGCGGCCTGGTAGTATAGGGCCCAGAATGGCCGAGCCGGCACTGTTATTTACCTGGGAAAAAAGAATGGACGTCATTTAACTGGCGTTTGAGTACCCCATGCCATGGAACTACTCTAAAGAGTAGTGCCTACCTTACGACGAGGATAGTTGTAACATGACAGTCGTAGTTGATGCTTGCGCAACAAATATGGATTCAGTCAGCAACAACATTGATGTCCGATAACAAGCCGACAAGCCCCCTCTCCATCTCTGTCGACCCAACGAGGTGATGCACCATTAGCAGGCGTCAGTCGTGTCAGTTCGTCTTCTCCTCCTCCCTCCTCCAACCAATCATCGGACATCGTCCAGGCAGATCGATGTCTCGTGGACTCGTGGAGCTCCAGGACAGTGGAGGGAGGGATGTCGGCTCTGCGAGGGAAGCGCTTTCTCCGCGGGTCGGCTGGCTCCGGCGCCGTAAAGTAGAGGGCTGGGGCTGAGAGCTTTGAGCTCCGCTTCGTTCGCTTCGGCGACTTTGTACCGGGCAGGGCCGGGCGGGCGGAGCTGCTTGCGTAAGACGGAGCAGGGCTTGCGCGCCTCCAGCTGCGGCAGCTGCGGCGGCGGTGGCGGCGGCGGCATCTAGTTCCCCAGCAGCTGCGGCGGCGCCAGCTGCCCCTCTCGATGACGCCCTCCTTTGTGGCCGTCAAACAACCTCCCCCCCCCCTCTAACACCTGCCGCAACGCCCAACCACCGCCGCCACGCCACGCCCTTAGCCAAGTGCAACGCGCCTTCCTGCGGTCAAGACCAAATCGACGGGCGGGGCGGGGCGGGGCGGACATACCTTCTGGCATTTCGGATTTGGGATCACGTGCCCGCGCGCGGGCAGGCGGCGGCGGCGGTGTTTGTAAAACAAATCGCTGACCAGTGCATCCAAAAGGGCAGGCTGTTGCGGGCTTCTTTTTTTGGCGCCTATGCTTTAACATGGGAGGAGGAGGAAGTAGCCCGCAACAGCCTGCCCTTTTGGATGCACTGTCGCTGACCCGCGCGCTGATGAAACCATAGGAGAGGCCCGCCCTGCCACTTGCACCTACCGACCACAATAACAGGATGCAGACGGGAGCCTGGAGCAAAGTGGTGCGCGGTGGCTGTACGTGTGTGAGTGTATGTAACGAGTGTGTGTGAGTGAGTGTGTGTGTGTGTGTGATGTGAGTGTGCGTGCGGGTGGGCCACCGCCGACGACGCCCCAAGGTCTGCGCTCCCGCCGCCGCCACGCCCGCGAAGGTGCACCACCACCACCACCACCACCTGAGCTCGCGAGTGTGTGCTCTGCTACACCGGGCCGCGCCGGGCACGGCGGCTGCTGGTCTGGCAACTGGAACTCCAACACGATGACGTCAGCTCACATCCACATCCGCTCTGTTCTGTCTGTCTTTCTGTCCGCCTGGTTTTGGTAGCACGCATGTTTCTTCTTATATACTCCGACTTTGCATTTAGCCATGACGTTGACTCTAATTTTTGGCCGCACCGTCTCTGTTAACCCTTTGGGATTCTATTTTGCTGGATGCAAACTTGGAAACGGCTCATTGACATTTAAACTTCGGGTATTATGCAGCTTGCAACAAAAGACGCCGCGTGGCAACAGAAGGAAACGTTTGAGGCGTGCGGCTTTTCGTCCTGCTGGTCCTGCCTGGGGCCCCTGCGGGTCCTGCGGGTCCTGCGG
>NW_026267414.1:146312-150442 GCF_000697945.3 Frankliniella occidentalis | reverse complement strand
TGCTCTGCAATAGACAACAACAAATCGCGCTTATCGAAAGGGAAACAACCTTGTGACAAATGTTTCCAAAACTGCACTGGAAAAACAAAGGTATAGGACTTAATACCTTTCTATAGGGGTATTAAATTTTAATGCCTTTGCAAAAGCACGAAAGTGTCCAAAGGCATTAGATTTTAACACCTCTGTACAGTTTTAATGCCTTTGCAGGGGTGCTAATTTTTAATGCCTTTGTAAAGGCATGAAAACCCTTCGAGTCGCTTCGAGTCCTCTTTGTTTTTCTAGTGTGACCGGCTAGATATGGTCAATCCCGAGGTCAACCCTATAAAGTCAACTTGGAAGAAATTCGTTTCTTCGCTCGTGTTTAATATTCTTTCCCTCTGATGTGGTGGGCGAGGGTGTTTGTGTTTGTTATGTAAACCTGCGGGCGGCCCGTCGCCCGTAACGAGAAAAATCAATATCGACACGACGTCAAAAAGCGTCGATTCGCAGCGAATGCACAGTTTAATCTGCCTTTTCGCCGTTCTTTTTACCATTCCTTGCGTTTCTTATTGGCCGTTTGGAGGAGTACATAGCAGCGAACGCGCTGGAGGCGCCCTCCTCGCCGCTCGAGAACGACATCGATTTGTTCCGTGCGCCTGCGGCCAGCGCCGCGCATTCATGTTTACGCTTGCCCCCCCCCTCCCTCCCCTCCCCCTTTTCCGCGAAGTCGCTTCATGCTGTTGCGAACGGTTAAGAACTCGCCCTGTCCCTTTAATAGGACTGAGAATGTTATCTGAAATCGGTTCGAAGGTGTGAAGGCTTTTTTACCCTGTTTCCTTACTTCCTCTTAACATTTTATAAATACCAGACAAATAAAAGGGGAAGCATGCATTGTTCCTTTAGTGTGTGTCTAGCATAAGCTGCTAAATAGGGATTCCTGGTCTGGCCCTGGTCGGTCTGGTCTGTACGAGTGTCTCCGAGAAGAGTTTGCATTGTTTGGTTTGATCTTGGCCTGGGGATACGACGAGGGCGGGGTGCAGGATTAAGGCACCTTGATAAGGTCCACATGATAGTCGCTTCGTACTTTGATATCTCTGTGATAACTTGGTGCAGCATGCGGGGACGAGTTGGCTAAAAACTAAGTCGTGGAGTGTCCCTTACGCATCATGAAGCGTCCCAAGTCGCCCGTTTTTGCCGTTGACGCAGGAAGAGGGATGGATGCCCGTTTCCGTGTCCAGTGCGCCCTCCCAGCCCAGCCCAGGGCTTTCCCCCTGACGTCCTGTGGTGCCGTGCTGCCCGTGCCTTCGTCCTCCTGACGAGCAGAAGCGCTCTTTTGCGCCGTTGGTGTTTTGCAAAAAAGTGAAAACTTTGCACCGCGCGGCTGGCTGTGGCGTAACTCGAAACATGTAAACACACCTTCACTGCTGTCATTCATCACAGGCGTGAAGCTATGCGAAACACTTTTAGTGTTGGACGATACCGATACTATGGACTGTAGGTACATATCTCTTCTAGAACCGCAACACAAAGGCATCATATGTAAATGTTACATCCAAAACGAGGTAATTCTGTACATTTTGAGATGAAACACTATACCGCGCGGCACGATTGGACCATTTGCGAGATATGCACAAAATGTCATCTTATCTATGGGTGTCCGGCCCGGCCCGTTCCGGACTGCACCTTGAACGCGACCGCAAACGCCCGCTGTTGGCTCAAATGGCCGGGGCGTTACCGGGCGCCGCGGCGCCTCAGAATGCCCCTTAGACCCCCCCCCCCCCCTCCCTCCCCCCTTCCGACGGTGATGCTCGCCGGTACCATCACCAGCGGGGGTCTCTGAACTACTGTCCGGCCGCCGGCCGCTCAGCACCGCTCAGCACGGAAACAACGCGTTTCAAAGGGCCACTTACGACTGGCGGAGGGGGAGGGGGGGGGGGGGTCGCCCCCTCTGTCAGCTGCTGGCGGTGCAAAAATACAGTACGCCGGGGGTCGGCGCGGGCGGCTGCAGGATGGCTGCTGCAGGATGTGGTACCCGCTCCGCGAGCGCCGCCGGGCGGCCCGCGTAGAAAGCGGCGCACGGGTACCTCAAAATGGTACAGTGTTGACAGACGACAGCAGGGCACCGACACATCAAAGTAAGCTAGAAACTGCGCGCTTGGTTGAATATTCTTTGAGAGAACATGCAGATACAAGTGGTTGAAAATTAGACGTATTCCCAATCGAGTAGTCAGTCAACGACTTCCGGTGTACATCCGGTGTACTTACACCGGTTGTCGACCCCTCGGGCACTTATGAGAGGCCGCCATAACCCTTCTGTGGTTTAAGCAGACAGAAAGAAGTATTCTGTCTGGCATGCTGGCGTGCAGGCGGCGGGTTGCATACTCGCTTGCGACCCCCAATGCGCCGTGAGGTAAACACGCACGCACGCCTACCGGACCGGGGGCAAGCCCCTCATCGTCGCGATCACGAGAGGAAACGACAGGCATAACTTTGACAGTGTCGCGACCTTGACGGGGGCGCTATTGATTGATAGGCCCTCCTCGTGCCGGCTAATCTCCGCCGGTCGTATCGAGCGATCGCGCCGGTGGTGGGCGCTGACTGGGCGCTGACGCTGTGGCTGACGCACAAACAGCCGCGACACCTGTGGCGCCTGGCTGGGCCACACACTGGGCGCGCCACTGCGCGTCAGGCTGACCGGGGCCAGGACCCGCACTATCCGCAGCAGCTGGGGCCGAGAGCTGGGCAGCGTCCGCCAAGCTTATGCGCTCGCAGCAGCCCCGCACTGCTGCTCTGGCCAATGCATCTTCCGTATATGGATTGAAGATTTGGGAGGGGGAGGGGCAGCAGAGGGTCTTGGCAAGGCGGGGGAGTAAGGGAGGGGGCGAGGGCTTGACCCACATGGGGAATCGACTTTGACTCGACGCCATATCTCCTCCCCTGCTGCTTCCCCTTCTTAACCTCCCCCTTCTCCTCCTCGCAGAAATGCCCGGGCAACGCCCTTGCTGCGCCTCCCCCTCCCCCCCTCGCCCCTCTTCTCCATCAAGCGGGTTACGCCCCTCCCCGGCCCCGCCTAGGACCTTGTCCGATACGCGAGTCGCTATGCGGCAGTCGGGTCGGCGTATGCGCGAGCTGGCGCGCGCCCGTCTACAGGGGCGCGGTGGGCGCGGCTTGCGCGGAGCCGACTACTGCGGACGAGAGGCGGCAAGGGCAAGGCTGGCCAGGGCTGGGGCTGCTGACTGGCGAGCCGGGCCCCGGTGCCGCCAACATTGGGACGCCAAAGTGGTTTGACGGCGTTGGCGCAGGGCCGGTCGGACCGGACCGGACTCTCGGGGGAAAAAAGAGAGAAAAAGTTGAGGGAAGGAGGAGGAAGATGGAAGCGTGCAAACGGAGTTAGGGGGAGGTGACTTTTCCGCTTTTAGTTTGGCTTGGGCCGTGCGTCCTGCATTGGGTCAAGTGAATTTGATCTGTGCGACTCTTGTGCTAGTTTGTACCCGCTTAAATGGAGAGGGGAAGTTTTTCGTGCTCATTCCTCCTGCAAAGAGACAATATTGTGTCTTACGAAGATCACTTTTAAAATGTTTTCCCTCAAGTAAACACAAAATGTAAAGTTTCACGGTTTCCATACTATTTAGAGAAAACTAGGGGCCGTTTACACTGCGTGGCAATCTTTGTTATGAACGTGGACGTGATGACAATTTCTTTTTCCCTGCAGATCAGGGAAATTGTTTCATGGACGATCGTCATAAAAGGCCAGCTCTGGCAGGCGCTGCCGCTGCTGGCGCCGCCGCTGCTTGCGCTGGCCGGCGCGGCGCATAGGCTAATGTGGAGCGGGGCAGGTGACTGCTTCCGTTTGACTTCCGTCCCGCGCGTCGCGTCGTTTGGGAATGAAAAATGTGAAAGTTATTGGTCGGACTGATTTCATAAAGAGAGAAAGTCACTCACTTATTCGGGTTCAATTCGTGGCCGTCGTCACTTTTATTATTATTACAGAGAGGTATGTGGATTTTACCGCGGACTAATTGCTAATTCGTGCATCCGCTTCGCTTTGGCATAATTCAAAAAAGAAAAGAAGAACAAAAAGGTTTTGTTTTACCTTTTGTTTTGATGGTGCCTATACAATTGTTTATTGTTGTGAAACTATACGTCTCAAA
>NW_026267414.1:143519-144672 GCF_000697945.3 Frankliniella occidentalis | reverse complement strand
CCGAGGTCTCTCCCGCCCAAAAGGTTCTGTTCACACCGCCGCCGGCCGGGTCAAGGACTTATCAA
This sequence comes from Frankliniella occidentalis, assembly GCF_000697945.3. Taxonomy (NCBI): domain Eukaryota; kingdom Metazoa; phylum Arthropoda; class Insecta; order Thysanoptera; family Thripidae; genus Frankliniella; species Frankliniella occidentalis. Next base: position 144,607 of record NW_026267414.1, on the reverse strand, counting down.
TTCCTTCTTTTCGAGGGCCACCCCGCCCACCCTGCTTATACCGCAGCCAGCCACCCCTCCGCCCTCCGGCCCCGTCGGCTCGCGTGACGGCCGTATTACACTGCAACTATTTTGCGAGGGTACGGCACCGGAGAGGGAGAGAGAGGGAGAGAGATCGAGCGAGTACTGTGGTTTGCCACTTCCTCGCCTCGGCGGCCCCGCTTCTCTTATTGCCACACACTCATCGATCTGCGAAACGTTTCGAAAATTTGCATCCGCGGCTCAGCCAGCAGCCAGACAGGCCGGCGGCTGTGGCGGCCGCCCGCACGCGCGCCGCGTCTGCGGGGAGGGATCGCTTTTGGGACCGGACCTGGCCGGCCTGCTGGGAATAATGAAATCGGCTCTAGCTTACGCGTGCCGGGCGTGGCTGATTATTATTCGTCGTTCAGCAACGACATCAACAACGGCAGCCAACCAACAGCAACAACAAGAACAGCAAAAACGAGGCCGTTTCGCTGGCAGCAGGCTATGTTCTATAATCCCAATTCCCCCACCACCACCACTACGCCGGCCCAGGGGTGCAATTTGTCCGCCGAGCAAAAGATTTTTGTTGTAATAGAGTCTTGGTGTGATGACGCTGTGCCCGGCTGTGCCGGGGCCCGGCGCCTATCCCGGCGGCCGATTGCGCGCTCACGATTTGGGGATTAGTATCGCCAGATGTCGTTTCCCAACCCGCCGCCAGCCACCCCCGCGCGCCGCGCCTTGCGCGCAGGTGCGACAGATAGGTATGTAAGGGTACATGACGCTTATTATTGTAATTTATTATTTCCTTGCGTTGGCCAACACCAGAAAGACAATAACGTTTCTGGGTGTGATTGAAGAATTTGCTTTTGATGTACCATTTTGTAGCTTTATCGAGTGTCTATCGCATTCTGCTGTTTTTCCTGACATTTTTCTTGTCTGAATGAGGCTGTGAGTTTGATTCCGCAGCCTCGGGCGGGGAGGCGGCGGTCAGTCACAGGTTCTTCGACGGCTCTGACAATTAACGTGACGACATCACGACACCGTGCTGACGGTATCGGGTTTAAATCTCTGATCGTCATTTTTTT
>NW_026267414.1:141693-143469 GCF_000697945.3 Frankliniella occidentalis | reverse complement strand
AGGGTTTGGGGGGCTCTTTCCTGCTCGTCAGTAGTTTATCTGCCCGTCTGTCTGTCTGTCTGTCTGTCTGTCTGTCTGTCTGTCTGTCTGTCTGTCTGTCCTGGCTGCCCGTCTATATGCCCGTCCGTCTGTGGGTCAGGCTGCGGTGCACCGGGGTGTCTTGTAATGGTCGATTCGCCGCAAAGGTAATAGGTCTCTGTCGTGAAGTTCCGGGGCTGCGGGTGGGGCGGGGAGGTGAAGGGGGAAAGGGCCCGGGAGGGAGTGGGCGAGGGGGCGTTTAGGAAGCTGGTCAGTCAGTGGTCAGAGGAAGAGAGGAAAATGCGCTGAGTCGCTTCCCTGATTCTGCACTCCTCCAGCCGCAGTTCTCTGGAAGTAATTTCTGACCGCGGGCGCGAAACAGTCCGCGCGCGAGTGGAGGAGCAAGGAGGAGGATGTCGCGTGTTTGGGGGCGCCCCGCGGCTGCCCGGCGCGGTCGCGTGGGGCCGCGAGGGGGTCCCCGTCGAACTGGGTGAGGAGCGGCACAGGATTTCCGCGAGAAGGACGTCCTCCAGAACGCTCCGGGGCGCCACCGCGCCGGGAGGTGGCGCCGTGTATCGCAACGTCCCGCTTGTAAAACTCGAGAACGAGAAACGAGTGCGAGCAGTGAGCTTTTCACTTGAAGTGAGAACAAAAAGACGGAAAACAACAACAGAGGGAAAACTACGAAGAGCACAAGAAGGTGCAGTTTTAAACGCGCTCATAAATTCCTTGTGACCAATAATTATTGCTGTAGTCATAGTAATGGTGTGGTTTGTGTGTGTGTGAGAGAATGGGGGAGGGAGGAGAAGAGAGAAAGAGAGAGACAGAGAGAGGGAGAGAGATAGCCAGTACGTGTGTCTTCTTGTGCCCCGCTGATTCCGGCCCGCGTGGGCGGGCATAGCTGCCGTGCTTCGGTCATCTCTATGCTTACCTTGAGGAAATACGACTCCGGACTCACCAGACCCCTTTTGCTGCCGATTCGCTGCGGCGGTTGTTTTAATTTCTGTTTTGCTGATGTGAGCAGCAGTATGGTGACTTCACCATCACCTCGCGACGAGTTCCGCCTTCGTGTATCCCGCTGCCGTTGTGTTGAGCGCTCACTAGAAACGGATTCGCCAATAACCGCCCACCTCCCGCCGACCCGACCACGCCCCCGCGCGCCCCTCTCGGTAACGGACGGGATCTGTGATGGGAATGGGATGCGCGTCTCGCTTTCAGGGTTCCAATCCCCGCAGACTTGGCGACAGAGTCCACGAAAGGTCAAGGTGCGGTGCGGTACATGCTGTTTACACAAAGCCGAATAAGGACCTTGCGGAGTTTGGTCCACGGATCCCCAACCCAAAAAGTGATTCTTTAATTCTTTTTTTTCGATTTTTTTTCCTTGGCGTCGGTCGTTGGGCGGGTGGGCGTAGTTTGCACTCCTGCATTTGCGCACATTGCGCAAGCACAATATGTATTTTTCAAATCTTTGCCCTTGGCACAGTTTGAATTCAAATACAATTTAAATCAGTGACGATTTATAACTGTACGCAGTGCAGAATTAGCCAATTAGAGATAAGAGTGGGTTTAACGGAGCGTTTGTGCGGTAATGTGTGTGTGTGTGTGTGTGTGTGTGTGAGTGTGTGTGAAGTGTGCAGAATTGGCCGGGCGGAGTCTGGAGCCGTGGCTGAGCCGGGCGGGGCGAATGCGCTCGCAATCAGAGATGTGTATCGCGGCGCCCGCCCGCCGCCGCCCGGGTCGATCGCGAGAGATGTCAGC
>NW_026267414.1:135179-141286 GCF_000697945.3 Frankliniella occidentalis | reverse complement strand
GGGAGGGAGAGAGAGAGAGAGAGAGAGTGAGTTAGGGAGGGAGGGAGGGGGAGGGAGGGAGAGACAGCGTGTGTGCGCTTAACCGTCGTCTAGTCAGGATGTGTCGGGGCGGTGCGAGCTCCGTGACTCCCAGAGGGTACCCCCTCCCTCCACCTCCCGCGGCCCCTCTCACCCGCCTTCCCTGTCGCCTCGGCCGTGAAGCTTACCGTCCGGTGGCGCTCGTGTAATTAGCCGAACATCACCTTCCCAAACACACAACCTCTCATCCTTTTCGGCGAATTCGCAACCAACTGCAATTGCGCTATAGTGCAGCCTTCTTGTTTCTCCAGAAAAGAAAAAACCAACAAAAAACAACCCCAATAAAAAAAGAAACAAGGAAAAACAAACTTCCAAATGAGTGCATGTTTTACGTCCTTTACCCTTGCACTTTTACACGTTCCCGCGAGGAGAGTGCGTGGCGCTGTCCGTCTCGCCCGACAGCCGGTAGTTTGCTGAGTCGCGGACCCGCCTGGCCCACCTCATTATGACGGTTACGGTGATTGCCTGATTGGTCCAGACCGTGTCATGTGCGACCTCCCCGGGGCGGCCTGCCAAGTGCGAGACAGACGGCAGGGCCGATTATTGGAATTGGAAAGAGTAAAAGGACCTCTCCATTTTCGTTGGCTGCTGTGGCTCGCTTCCGTATTGTCGCGCACCGTGAAATGCTTTACGCTTACGAACTAAATTATTGTTTGTCTTTTGAAACGCGAAATGTTGTCCTAAGCTTACAAAGGATTAGTTTAGAATACAGAACTTAAATATTATTCTTAAGCAGCAAAAAAAAAAAATACGGTTTGCATTACAAAAGCATTTTGCAATGCGGTAAACTTTAAGAGACTGTCAAGTTTGAATTTACTTAAAGCCTACGCACCACGGAGTTTCCAAATCAGCTGCTGCAGCATTGCAAAGAGCCAAAACCAAAAACGAAAGAAGATACACGCAACACGGCATAGTAATAGCGGGAAGGGAAGCATGTGAGATGATAGGTCGTTATTGAGTGAGAGTGACTTTCAAGGTCGGCGGAATCTGGAGCAGATCAGCTGTGGGGCGGGAACGCCTGGGGCGGACCGGGACCGGAGAGGTAGCATGCCAAGGAGAGGGTGCGGACATGAGAGCTCATTTAGAACTGCAAAAACCTCTGTAGCGTCTTGATAAAACTGTTACAAATAAAACTAACGATTTTCCGTCTTCAATTATATAGTTTTATAGTTTTTCCAAGTTACCTAATGATTTGTTGGGGGTGTGTAAGCGAGAGACCCACAATTGACAGAGGCCTGGGACTTCCCTACGTTGGCGGGACTGCTGCGCGGGCGGACAGCGCGCCTTCTTCTCAAGTTACACTCGACTGCTCTGCTCTCAGTACTACCAACCTTGGGCCACTGGTGCGTGCGTTTTCGCACGCCCGCGAGGAGGCTGTAAGCGGGGAAGGCCGCGCGGGAGTCGGGGCGGCGGCGCGGCGGCGTAAAACGAAAAGCCACAGAAGACGCCGGCAATAGGGCGATTTTTTTTGTGATTTTTTTGGCAAAGTTGAGCACAAACTATATCCAGGGACTTTTGCCCCAGTCCACTCGTGGTTCCGACGAGTGTGATGTGGGCCACGGCGACGTGCAAAGGCGAGGCTGACGAGGCTTCAGGCAGCGCCTCGTGACCCAGACGATGTGCCCTCTCGAAAAGAAAAGGGAACAACGAACGCCGGCAGCAAAAGGCGGTGGCGTGGCGGCGGCGCGCGGGGCTGGGGTGGTGTGGTGGGTACTCGCTCACCCACCGGGTACGGGTGCCTCACCTGTTGTTGTGCTACTTGGTCATGTGCCAGTCCGTCATGGCGTTTGTTTCACAACACGACGCAACGCTACTCTCTTCCTCTCGCTGCCTGTCCTCTTCTCTGCCTCCCCCCCTCCCCCATCTACCTCTGCGTGCCTTAATTCAAGGAGAGTGCAGGTACAAGTCATGTACTATGTAGCCCAGCGCCAGTCTGGCCCTACCGGTCACTGAGCATTCATAGTCATCAACACGCACAGAGCCTAGAATACTTCTAATCATTTCTTTTTCATTTCGCTCTCTCCCTTCCTCTCTGAGATCCGTGAGCTCTCAGAACCTAAACCTGGTGTTCTCTTTGTAACAGGTATGTTGATCGAGCGCTGGAGTTACTGTGAACATGATTGCCGGTCGCGGCCGGTCGCCATCCTACCCCGGCCAACCAGGTTGCAAAAGGTAACGTGATCCGCCCATTTGTCATCACCATAGCGGGCTCCTCATATTCACCCCATGGTTGTGCTTTTTGTCAACTTGTACCAGCCTCGTATGTATTACTCTCTCACTGTACATGCCTTGCGCAACGAGAAGGCAGCGTGGTATTTGGGCCGGTTGCACTGCAGTCCGCCGCTTCGGAATACACTATTGGAAGGGAGTTCCGTATCCGGAGGACTGCGAGTGTGGGAGTGGGAGACACGGAGAGATACAAGGAGAGCAATTGAGTATACACTCGACCCGTATACACACCTTCGCCGCGAGAAAAGAGGTCAAAAGTGACTTATCTGCCGGGCTATCCGCCTTTTTCTTTTATCTCCCTTTTACCTTAATTCTCGTTATCTCTTTCCGATGGTTGGCAGCTCGGTTGGCAGCCTGGGCGCCGCACATCTACTCACTTCTGGCTAGAAATCAAGTTGACTGGGGGGGAAGGACGTGAAGCCCAGTGGAGCCCTGTTGGGATCCTCTGCATCATTTATCGGAAATCGCTTTGTGCGGGATGGACGTTATTGGAAATTCTCAGCCCTGCGACGAACATCCAACGGCGTTGCAAGTATGAGCGCTATCTCTTTACTCTCTCTCTCTCTCTCTCTCTCTCTCTCTCTCTCTCTCTCTCTCTCTCTCTCTCTCTCTCACACTGCCACCCGCTGCAGCTGCAGGTGCGTTGCAGGCTGAGCCGCCAGTGCAGCGCCTTGAGAGTGCCTTTACCGTGCCGAAGATTGTCCGTAATAAAGGAAGCCTATTATCATATCGTTGGATCGGCTCCGCTCCGCTCGCATGCAGCGCCGTACACAAGGACAGCCGGCACATCTTCATTTCCCTTCATTCTTATTTTCCATTCCTAACCATGTATTACTCTCTGGATCGCATACTGATTTTACCCTTTCGCACAAATACATCGTTGAAATTCATTCAGCTCATCTTGCTGCAAATAAGGAACTTTACTTTTACTGTTGCAAAAAAATCTCTACACTGATATACTACGTGTTCAACTGCTCTAACACTTGTAAGTGTTCAACTGCAAGTTGAATACTTGCAAGTGTGCAACTCCACAGTCGTACACTTGCAAGTGTTCAACTCGGTAGGTGTGCACTTGCAAGTGTGCAACTCCTCAGATCCTTTGGTAGTTCCTAAAACTAATACTAATGGCCTACGTGGGTGCTGAATGAAAATTCCGCAAATAGCAAAACTCATGCGTAAAAATTGCGTATGTTGACTATGGTCGCGACTATGATCTGTCTGTGCAACTGAAAACCTTCTACTATGAGCTAGGAAACGAGGTCCCCAGGGAATTCCTAAAAATGTGGTTAGGAGTGAATCTTAAGGAAATCCCTACATTTTTGGTAAGGTGGCGGAAAACGGGTAAATTAGACGCCTACTCCAAATATTTTCACCGCCCACATTTTTGAGTGTAGTATAGATCCACCCTCTCTACCTCTTCCTACAGCGCCCACTGCTGGCCTCGCCCACTCGGTAAAACACCCCGAGCGGTGGTGGTGGGAGTGGGAAAGGGGGGGGGGGGGGCTGGGCGTAAATAAAATATATCGCGGCGCCGAAGTAGTACCTTCTCCTCTCCGGCTGGTCCAGGTGGACTCAGAGGGAGCTCCGGGATGAGAGAGGGGGTTGAGAAAAGGGGGGAGGGGGGCACGATTGAAGCACCCTCCCCCGCGCGACCCTCCTGGCTTTGCACCCCGACCGACCCCGACAAAGCGCTACACTATTGTTTGCCGCAAACAAACGTCGACCAAGATACCTATATCTTTCTCATTAATTCCCAGAATATTTTATCTATCTATCTATCTATCTATCTATCTATCTATCTATCTATCTATCTATCTATCAATCTATCTATCTATCTATCAGTTCTATGACAGCAAGCAGCAGCAGAAAAATGCGTTGAAGTAGTCGATGACGCAATGCCTGCTAATGCCGATGGCGGCGCCAGCTCCGGCGACGTTATCGACGTTATCGATGAGTGATTAGCGCGGCGTGGCTCAGCGTGGCGCGGCTGGAGGGAGGGAAGGAGGGGGGCCAGGGAGGCGGGAAGCCCCCCGGAAGTGCATCAGCCCGTCGCACAAGCTGCACAAGCCCACTGGCCCCCGATCCGCAATGAGCAAGGAGGCTGTCGCGGTCCATTACCTGCTGATCTGCACAGTACACTCTGCGGGTAATTCGACCGTCGTCTCGCACACAACTAAAAAGCCTTGCGCCGTTGCTGGCTTAAGTTTTAACGGAAACCTAAAACAAAACCCGCGTGCGTAGTAAGATATAAAGGTTCAGCAGATTATTAATTTTTTTTGAGGGGGGGGGACTTTTTGAGTAACAGCAAGGAAAACGTCCAAAAAACAAAATATGTTATTATTTTTTTTACTGAACTTTGCCTTTTTTTCATATTTCACCTGACAACGTTTACTACTTAAAACCCCCTTAGACATGCAGAAGGGCGGGTGGGCGGGTCGGCAGGGAGAGAGCTGACTGTCTGACTGCTCTCCTCTGTTTGCGCCGACATCATTGTTTGTGGCGCGCGCCGCGGCCGGCGTCATCACTTCCAAGTCTATCGGCCGCCATCGAAATTTCTCCCATCCATCCAGGGCTAGGGAAGGGCCGCTAATGGAATCGAGGTTTGCTTTGTTCTGCGGACCAATCGCAGGGAATGGAGTGCTGTACAGGGGGAAGGGGAGGGGGGGGGGGGTCGTTACGAGACCCGCTGGGCGCCAGGGACCAGTAACATAACAAATTAAAAGTTATTTTCTCGGAGTTTTCCGTTACGTTACCGCACCAATAACTTAATTGAACATAGAGTGAGTTCCATGGTACGTAACAGTAACCAAATGAAGTTACATTTTGTACAGTTCCATTTTTTGTAACGTTACAAAATACGATCCAGACCGTGCGTCTGAGTTATTATGTTCGTTACAAATGTAACATTACTCAAAACCAATGCAGGTAGTTACGTTACATTCTAGAGGTACGTTCTGTAACGTTACAGATCTGAACTGTCCCAGAAAAAAACAGATGTACCGTTACGAATAACGGAACAATAACGGCCGCAAAAGTTACGTTACAAAAATTTCCCAGTCGGACAAGATTGCAGGTGCCACGTCCACGTCTCCGCGGGCGTCTCGGGTCTCGGGCTCGATGTCTACCACCACCGCCTCGACCCGGAGCTACACCTACACCCTCCCGAGAGAAACGGCTGAATGCACCATGGTCTTCGCCTGGATTGTGGCTGGCTGCGCAGAGAATCCCCTGGTCTAATCCATAGTGATATGAACTAATCCATGCCTTCCAGAGCTCTGCAAAAGTCGCCTCGTCTACCGACCGAGCTCGACCGGCAGGCTGTCGCTACCGACCGCGTTCAGGTGAGAGGTGAGGAGAGGAGCACCCGCTCTGTCTCCCCTCCTCACCTCTCACCTGCACGCGGTCGACGAGGCAACTTTTGCAGAGCTCTGATGCCTTCCTCCGCTCGCATCCAGGGCAAATACAGTCAAGACCGGAGCAGCTCAAAGAAAGAAACTTAAAAGCATCTCGGATGCCCAGCGTCGAACCCTCGACCTTGCAGATGCCTGTCCCATACGCTCTCCACTGGACTATGGAGCGCATTGCTGGTGGCGACGGGCAGCGCACCGCAGCCTTCCGCTCACGAATTCCTTCCGGCAAGCGGTGGCCAGCGGCGACCGGCGAGCGAACCAGACTGGTGCGCTGCCCGCACTCTCCAGCGATCCGCTCTGGTTCAGTGGAGAGCGTCTCGGACAGCTGCTCCGCAGTCGGGGGTTCAACACCGGGCAGGGGAAATGCTTTTCTTTGAGCTGCTCCGGTCT
>NW_026267414.1:131573-134262 GCF_000697945.3 Frankliniella occidentalis | reverse complement strand
GACTATTTCACCGACTATTTCGCGTCTATTTCGTTTTTGTTTCGCTCTATTTCGCCTCTATTTCGCCCTTATTTCGGACTATTTCGGGGGAAGGTGTACGAACTATTTCGCAAGTGATTTCCCCCTCGGCGGGCAGTGCATTGTCGAGTTTTATCGCTCGACGAGCTTCGGTCGGGGCGCTCTTAGCCCCCGCACCGTTTAGCCATGCGTTAATATTGCACGGCGAGGCTAGCTTGGGTGAGGGGGAGGGGTTGTAATCCCCAGGGGAGCAACAAGTAAGGGGCGCACACGGCGACAAAGACTCCCGACGGGCAAGAGCGCACGCTTGTGGCGAGGGTGGAGCGGCGGACCGCGAGTTGGGCACCGGGAGACGCGAGTTTTTCGGATATTTCGTAGAAAAAGCCATTATCAATTCGTATTCTGTTCTATCTGAACGGCCGGATGTTACACTTTAGGACTTTGCGTTAGTGTATCAATAGGCTCTTTTGCTCGGCCTGGTTCTTTTCCCCGCGCCTTCTCTCTCTCTCTCTCTCCCTCTCTCTCTCTCTCTCTCTCCACCGCCCCTCCCTCTCTCGCTCACCTGCGCGCCGGCCGTGGCCTACCCTATCCTGCCGCGCGCGCGTGCGCACCGGAGGGGTGGTTTTGCGACTCACCCCCACAGCATCCCTACCGCCCCTTCAGTCGAGTCCGGCACAGAGCCGGTGAGGGTCGGCACCGCAGCGCCGGCTGCCTCTCCCTCCCTCTGTCCACCCCGCCATCCACGTGGCCGGATGTGGACCACGGCTGATTTGCAACACGCCACGTAAGACGACTCCGAAGTACTTGATTTAGATATCTTGCTGCCGCTCGCAACTGTCTACACTGGGAAAGCGCAGGCACTAAGAGGTTTCGTTGCCCTAAATGTAATTTAATTGACAGTAGAAAGGCACTAAAACTGGCAAAGGCATCAATATTTAACACCTTAAGGGCCCTTAAGTGTCTTTATAGAGGCACTAAACTGAACATTTCTTTAGTGCCCCTGGGAATGACTTAGGACCTTTGATTTTCCCGTGTCTTATTTCTAATAACAAGTGCTAATTTTATTCGGACGAATAATATTTGCACATATTCTCTCGAGCGGCCATTAATTTTGTCCGAGTGTGTCCGTAGCCTTCTGTTCTGTGTTGGTTGTTGCTGTTTATTCGTTTAATTTAGTATAAATTTGCAAACCAATGTATAAAAAGAAAAGGTGCGCACGTCAAAATACTCCACGTTGGCATAAGCACTTATGCGGGTAGTTTGGCTCTGAATTCCCTCGTTGTACCCGTATTGGCTGCAGCATTTCCCAAGCGTCCTAAAGTCAGAAACCGGCGGGGTTTGGTTTCAAAAATCTCAATACGGAGGTGTTCGTCCCAAAAGAGTACGAAGGCAACTTATGGGAACTAACCTGCCGATAATTTCTATGCGTCCGAACGGCCTTGTGCGCGTGCGTGCGTGCGAGGGAGAGAGTGCGGGCCGGCGGGGCCGGGGTGTCGTGACCGTGAAACATACCCGTCTGTCCCGCGCGGGCCGGCGGGGTCCGCTCCGTCCCGTCAGTCTCGTCCTGTCCCGGTCCAATGAGTCACCATGGCCACTCGCCAGTCGCGGCTCCAGGACTCCAGGAGCCCCCGGAGACCCCGTAGCGAGGTGCGGGCGGGCCCCAAAGGCGGGCGGCCCCTTATCCTCCTTACGCGTTTTTCGCCCGTTCTTTATGGCCCCGGCCAAGCGATGAGGTTGATTTGAATTTCAGCGGCGCGCGGCGCCTCCGCGGCGTCAGCGCATTGCTAATGTCAACGGCGGGGTGTTACACTGTTCGAAATCAAATAAAAAATTTAAAAAAATGTTGTGCGCATTCCGAAAGACATTGTTGTTGCGTGAGAATTCATCATGAAGTTAGTGTCGGACTTCTGTTCGTTGCTAAAAACAAATCGCGTGTATTCTGTCGCGTGCTTTATGTGATTTTCGGACCATCCGATGCTGTCGTGCATTTCGTGCAGAGTCCCCCACTCTATAACGCCACTCACTCGACGCTGGCGGAGGGAGGACCATAAAGACCGCGACGTTTTCGGCGGCGTTGATTCCGAAGTGCAGGTTCAAGGCCCCCTGTCCTGGAATGGTCTGGACAAGGTCCGGCCTGGCTTTTCATGTTGTGGGCGGTAGGGCAGGCGGGCAGGCGTGTGAGTGAGCGAGTGACTTTGGCTCTGGTGACCAAACGGGGCGCCTTGAGAGGCGTGGCGTGGCGTGGCGGGGGAAGGCCAGGAAGCGGACGGCGGCGGCGGGCGGCGCGCTCTGCTCCCAGCGATGCGCGTTTTCTCTCTTTCACAACAACACGATCCTCGATGATTCGGATGGTGCGGTGCGGTCAGGACTGACTGGAGCGCGGCCCCCAAAAGTCCAAGCCCGCCGGGCTTCTGTTTGAGTAAATGACGGGGTTTTGCTGTGATTGCCGTGTCTCCACAGCCCGGTGCGGCTGATCTCTCGCCGGCGCGAACACACACTGTACCGCGCCCGGCTGCTAGTGATTGGAGTCATCACGAGCTCAACCGCTTCTCTCTTGCGTCATTTTACTCTCACATCAGTTTGGTGTGCTCGGCTGGGCATTTATTTATCATCGCCACGCACCTGTCCGGAGAGATGTTTGCGCAAAATGTGAAATTAAATTACAGACGCG
>NW_026267414.1:129951-130425 GCF_000697945.3 Frankliniella occidentalis | reverse complement strand
TGGTGGCTGCTACCAAAATACCGACCTCCAAGAAGAAGACGTGCTCGTGTGGCGGCGGGCGAGGTGGTTGTGCCCGGATAGATCGAGAGCTCCTGCGGGACAACTTGAGCACACTGATAATTTCTTGCAAAGAGGACTTCAAAATTCTGCATGTTTATTCCTAAATTTCCTTTTAATATCTTAAGATATGACCGGTCAAACCCCACCGACATCTCTGACTCTCGCCAGACGAAGTGTGAAAGTGACACATGAAGCAGTCACACACCCGGTCACACATGGTACTGTAATTATGATTTCTCAATCAAGCGTGTCCAGCCGATGGCTATGTGCTGAAAGGGAAGGCCGTTCAGTTTGCAGTCCGTCGGCGTGCGGGGGCTGATGGCGCGATAGCGGCGAACATGCAGGGCGAAATGCTGGATGGACGACGCGATTAGAGCCGTGTTTGAACCAAACATGCAGCTGAGTCATGTGTGT
>NW_026267414.1:127338-128931 GCF_000697945.3 Frankliniella occidentalis | reverse complement strand
TGTTTTGCTATTGGAAGTGTGTCTGTTTATGCTATTAGAATGGTTGTTAATGCTATTGGTGCAATCGGGATGCTTTAGGGTTATAACTTACTGTGGTTGGTTCAGTGGTAGATATATGGTTTATTGAAGACTTACATGAATGACCTTTCCTCCTCTACTTATCACGTGGCTTGCCCTACCTTGCGCTACATTGTTCCGCTGCTAGTGTGTCTGCCGAGGGCTGGGATGCGACTGTCGCTCCGGTGCTCTGACCAGCCGAAGCTCCAGTCGCTCTCACTCAAACTAACTGATAACGCAGCGCTGAGGGCCCGCGAATATTCAAACAGAGGCCTAGTCGCACCCACGACAGCTCACCTTGTTAGTCTATATAGTGTCCAGTGGCGTATGGCGTCATCGCCAGGGGGCCGAGCCTGTACTTACTTAGACAAGCCCGCGTGTGAGGGTGGAGGCGCCGCGCACTGCTGGGCTGGGCCAAGGCGGCGGGGCTGGGCGGGGCTGGGCGGGGCGGACGCCATATATCGGTGAAGGCCGGCAGGCAGTGTGCATGCAGTGTGAGATCTGAATGCAAAAGTGCAGCTGCGGCGCAAAAAGGGACGCACGGAGGGGGAAAGCACCTCCACCGGCGGGAGCGCAAAACGGCGCCAATTTTCGCACTCACACGTTATTGCGATAAATAGGTATGGTTTCTATCCGCCGCCGCGGCGCCTGATTTTTAAGTGCGGACTGATTTTGTAGCTCTGAGACGCGCACATCTCAGCTCCCAGAAGAAGGGCGCTGCAGGTCCAGTTTGCAGCAGGCGCTGCTCGCTCGGCTCAGCCTGCGGTCCGTCTCGTGCCGCGGCCGCGCAGGCGCCCGTTTCCCTTGACTCGGCTGCTGCGGCGCGGCTGCAGCGCCGGTAACGCTTAGTGTAACGCTGGTAACGCGAGCATAAAGCCGTTGATTTACGGGCTCTCTCGTTACGTTTACCTACGGAGCGTTACAACAGCCGAGACCGGCGGCTGTGCGTTTGTGCTGTTTACTGAACGGCGCTGCTAAGCGAAGCGTCTATGAAGCTACTTGAAAAAATTCCACTATATATGTAGAGAACATCGTTCGCCTTTATCAGGTTTCAACTACTATTATGAGTAGTCGGTGCTCTGGCTTTCTCTCTCTCTCGCTCTCTCTCTCTCTCTCTCGCTCTTTCTCTCTCGTGCATCGTTTGATTCTGGTGTTAATCGTTCGAGCTGTGTCACTAAAAAGAAGGTGTGCACCGTGCGACTCCGTGCGTGCCTTATCGTGGAGAAATCTCAGCGACGGGCCGACGGACATCCGTCCGGTCCCCATCGTCCTGATGGAGGACAAGAGACACGTGAAGGTGTGCAGACCGTCCCGGGCAGTCTCACACGCGCGCGCGCATACACACACATTCACACATACACAAGCACAATTCACCGTCCTCTCGTGGAGCGTGAAATTCAACGTCACGGAGGGCTTCTAGAGACCCGCCTAGACCCGTGGACACGCACAGGCACACTCGACAGACACACCACGCACGATGGAACGACTGTGCGCGGTGGATTCCGAGGCGGAAATTAAATCCAAAATTGCCACGCC
>NW_026267414.1:121655-123288 GCF_000697945.3 Frankliniella occidentalis | reverse complement strand
ATCTCTTACGTTCTAGGAGCAGAGAACCAGTTGCCTACCTACTAGGCGGACCCTCATTCGTTATAGTTTTGTTTTATATTTTTTACGTCTTCTGTTATTTTAATGCACTTCGCTCAGCTACCCCGTGCATAATGTTAACGCACGGGGCCCTACGTTAGACAACCCACGACTCGTGCTTTTAAGCCTATATGCCTTGTTGTTACTATCCTTATTCGCCTTGATTCGTCCCCTAAAGGTCCTTGCTGCTCCCGCCGGCCTCCCTCCACGGTCCCAGATCAGAGTCGGCCTGGACGTTATTAAAACGCGTCGTTTGGCACGACTTTGCCATTTCCCCGCTTCTTTTTGCGGTTCGTAATTTTCTATCGGCGCGGCATAGATGTGACATTTCCCCCGCCACCGCCAGCCTCGGACCGGGTCCGACCTTTCACTTACGGGTGGCGACAGATACGGACCGTATTGTCGACATATTGGCCGTGTCGTTATCGCTCCGATTCCGATACAATCGAACTAATATCGAGGCCGGCGAGTCATAGTCTCAGGGAGGTATTATAGGTTGTCCTGCGAGGTGTCCCGTCATAGACCTCGAGGGCTTCTCATTTGTTTTTTTTAACTTATTCCTTCCTAATAAGAGTTGTAACAGCTTGTTTTTCAAACTGTACACACTAATAGCCGTATATGGCTTGGTCGAATTGAGGTCCCGCCGTGGAGTCACCATCCGGCCGCCGGGCCGCCGTGACCCTGGCCGTGCTGCTGCGGTGCACGTACGAACTTCCCCGGCCCTGCCAGATGGTTGGGCTGTTTTGTCAAGGCGACGTGCAACCGCACCGCGCGGGCGCGGCATGATTTAGGCTATATCGGTGCTCCTCCGTGATCGAACTACACGGGGAGAGGGAGTGGAGGGGAACCCTTGAGCCGGGTACACACAAGGTGCAGCGGTATTGAGCGGCTGGAACCGGGGCTGGAATGCCTTTGCGGTGCGATGTTGTTCTGTTTGCGGGACGAGCCGAGGCGATTGAAAACGACCCGATCCGAGCCGCGCGGCGCGGCGGCGCGCTGGTGCGGACGTGTGGAACGGGACGGGGCGATATTCAAAAAGCCCGCCATTGAGTGAGCGGTCTCGTTCTGATCGAGGCCGCGGCTAGCTTTGGCCATGCTCACGTCCTCGGGGATGACTGGGAGGACGCGCCCCTCAAAAGCCCACAGAAAAGGGATGCTCAAGAAAGAAAGTCTTTGTACAAGAAATAATACCCATATAGCAGTATTTCTGTCAATAACAGCGCTCACTTTTGTGCAAATTTGGTTTTTAACTATTTTTGCTTTTGGAGGACTCGCTATATTATTAGCGGACAAAACATACGGGAGTAAATTATTTAATTTCTTTACTTATTTTGAACAATAAAAGCATTGAGCGCTTAAGTGTGATGTGCAGCTAGGTTTGCCGCATGCGCTCTGTTTTGCTATTGGAAGTGTGTCTGTTTATGCTATTAGAATGGTTGTTAATGCTATTGGTGCAATCGGGATGCTTTAGGGTTATAACTTACTGTGGTTGGTTCAGTGGTAGATATATGGTTTATTGAAGACTTACATGAATGACCTTTCCTCCTCTACTTATCACGTGGCTTGCCCTACCTTG
>NW_026267414.1:108823-114555 GCF_000697945.3 Frankliniella occidentalis | reverse complement strand
AACCAAGCCTGGATTATAACAAGTTTGAAACTCGCGACGAGCAAGGCAGTGCTGATGAGGCTACCACCCACCTCGTTGTCTAAGCCAGTTTTTCTCTTCTTTGTGTTTAGAAAAAATTAATATTGCGTTGCACCTTTTTATCATAGTGAACAACAAATGCATATCGGGCGGGAAAAAATCGAAGTGTTCAAGTTTACGAAATCCCGTCACGTCGACGTCGTGCGTCGCATCGCGCGTGGTCCAGCGGCATGCTGCAGCAGCAGCAGCCTCCCACAACGCTCTATGAGAAAGTGAGCGGTCCTTCCGCGTGCGCGCGCCTTGGCTTGGGGACGGATGGGATTGTGATTCCTATTGCGAAGTCGAGCGGTATGCATCGCGGTGACGCCGCGTCATCCGCAGGAAGTAGCGTCGGCATCATATCGCTTTGCCTGGCGGATGAAGTGAACGTGTATGGCGAGTATGAGAATGTGTTGCTGTTTCTTTTGTGTTTCGTCCTGCTTGCTACACGCACGCAGGACACGCGGGGAATGCCCGATTGCCTGTCTCCCCACCATGAGCGACCTGCAATTAACCCGCGGCGGCACTATGGTGCGTTTGTGCTGCAGACTGCCTCCTGGTGCAGCCGCCTGCAGTGGCCCGACCACAGCAAAGCGGCGGCCCTGGTATTCTCTCATGACAGAAACTAAACAATTATACATTGTTGGTGTGTTGGTGGTGCTGGCTGGTGCAGCGCTATGGTGATATGGTGGGGGTAAGTGTTGTTGCTGTCGTGGTTGTTGTTGTTGGTGTTGCCCGTGCTGGGAAAACAGTCCCCTCGCCGTCTCTCTTTCCATACACACACACGCGCGCCTTTCTGGTGCGAAACTCCTTATTATACACTCCGCGAGATGAAAGTAAAGTGCGGGGCGCTGGATGCATTTAATTAGACTAAGCGCGACAATTGTTATAATAAAGCGCGCGGGTTCATTTCACATACGCCTCGCCGAGTGTTTGCTACTGGCAGGCAAGTAAGTGGGGGGAGGGGGGGGAGTTCTCCGGATACCTTGTTTATCATGTGGGAGAAAACGAGCACAGGCCGGAGAGGAGGAAACGAGGGGAGAAGAGCGAGATATCGCGCCAAAATGTCTTCAATTTCGTACTTTGAACACCTTAATTTGATGTCGTGTCGGCACAGCATCCTTTGCGGGGCGCGGCGCGGCATTTAATCGCCGTCGTCGCCTCCTCATTGAGATGCTCATCAGTCCTTTGAGGAGACTGGGGGGAGAGAGGGGCCGAGGAAGGCCAGGCCAGGGCTGGATGGGACCACTTTGGGGTCCTCCCTCCGGCCAGCACCATAGGGCGGGGGTGGCATCACAGATCCCCCGCGGGGGTCACGCCCGCCACGCCCCACCCCGCCCCACCCCGCTCCGCCCGCTGGCATTTTGGCCTGGCGTTTTGGTCGTGGTAGGCACGCCCATACCGCGACCGGTCCAAAGTGTCCCGACACAACACGCAGCAGACGATGCTGCTGCACCTATACTTCCAAAAAATGTGCGACATAGTGACGCGTTTCTGCCTGCCCGGCGAATGAGAAAAGAATGCAAGCGGGAAAAATGCATACGCTACACGGAATAAGCTTTGGATTTACCCGCACGTAGACGAGGACGATGCATTTAAAGCTTGGGAGAGTCCATCGATCTATTGCGGAGTCCCTACCATGGTACTTCCCCGCCGAGCCATACGCTCCACGCCCACGCCGAGGCGCGGTACTGCGCGTCCTAGGTGCGAGCGGCGCACTAGAGCGCAGCTAACCCCCCTCCTCCCCCTTTCCCTCCCCCCAAGTCTGACGCAATGTGCTAAGTGCTGGTCTCGGACCGGGCGGGGCGGAGCGGAGCAGGCCGCAATTCGTTTAGTCGCGTCTCCGAAATGTCTTCAAGGTCCTCCCTCGCGCCGCTGGGATGAAAAGTGACTACAAGAGTCGCCTCGCTGGAGTTACGACACCGCAATAAGGGAACAGCTGGAATGTCGGCCTGGAAAAAAAAAGCAAAGGACGATTTGACTGGGAGAACATCTCCTTCAGGGGCGACACGACGAACGATCCAAATTACAGTTTATTGTTCTCAAGGGGTTTGTGTTGGCGCCTTGGAGGGAGCTCGCGGACTGATTGAAAATAAGTCAGAGAAAGCAGCCACCCTCAACCCCCTGAGGCAAATCCGATAGAGATACATAAAATACAAGTTAGACAACAGAGAACTTTAGAAGAACTCTGGAGGCGCCATACCAGGACACCACACAGCACCGCATTCCAGTTCTCATTCGGGCAGCTCTACTCTGCCCTGTTCCGTTCCGCGAACAAGCCCGCCCCGCTCCCCCTTCCCCGCAGTGTGAATGCGTCTGCCATGCGCAGCTGCTGCTACACCTGAGCGACTGAGAAGGGGGAAGGGGGGCAGGAGGGGCATCAGGGGAGAAGTAGTGTCGTTTCCAGGAAGTGTCATGTGCACGTTCGTACGGCATAAGCGCGCACGTCCTCGCATGCACGACCATCGTGCACGACTCGAAAAGCGTACGTGCAGCCTGTGCGCTGTGCCAGACTGGTTAGGGCCGCCTGCAATTGTAGGCCCACGAAAGGTAGAGGCTGCTGCATATGCGCGTCTAGTCTCACCCCTTTGCCTTTGCGTCTCCACAGCATGAAAGTGCGTGGCTGCTCCTCAAAGCGCACTTATTCGAAATCAAAAGAGCTGGGAATTCCCCCACCCCCACCATCTTGCTTCGGGCGACGCAAAAAGGGAAAATAAGAGTTTTTTCTTTTTGTTTGTCTAAAGGAGGAGGAGAGGGGCGTATCGAATTTCGTCTTGGGTGGAGATCGAACTCCCGGCTTCCGCTAATTTTGTCATCGCCTTTGCGACGACGGGACGAAATCCATTAAGCATCCGCATTCTAAATAAGTTTGATGGAGTTTTCCTTGTCTTTTCCTCCCTGACTGGAGGTTGCGTTTCCCTTTCCTTTTTTTCCCCCGTCGTGTCCCCTCGTCCGTCGGCCGGGCCCATGGGGCTTTACCCCCGCTGCAGCGCGGCCGCGACCTCACGGGGAGGAAGTGGCGAATAAAAAGAAAAACCAAGAGGAGAAAATGAGGAGCATAAAAAAACACGAAAGGTGATCCTTGTCACCTCATTAAGGTGTGGCAGTCCGATATCCGCCGCCATTATTCAAGGGCTGCAGTAGAAAATGAGAGTTTTGGCATTGAGGGTCCGTCCGTCACACCGGCGCCAGCGCGGCGCGAGAGTCGAGTCGGCCTAATTGGCGAGTCGCCGACACAAACTGCCTCTGCGGGGTGCTTTGTCGCGGCTCGCGGGCGAGAACCATATCAATTTCACTTTACACACTAAATCCTTATGCACTTTGTTGTGCATAAGACGTGCAGGATTTCATGCTATTATGCACAATTTTATGCATAACTATGTACAGTGTGTGCAAAATCGTGCACATTTTGTACACAATTATGCCTAAAAATGTGTGCATACTTATGGCTGCATGAAATCCTGCAAGTTAAGTGTGTACCTTTCAGAACAAAAGTGTGAACCTAGTGCGTTTGTATTCTAGAACGCCAGTTCTCAACCTGCTTTTTGACCTAATTTTAAAACGAAAAACGTTCTTTCCCCCCTTTAGTCGGAGGGTAGGGGGGACGGGTACAGTACAACCGTACGTACAAATTGGCAGTCAGAGCGAGTCAGGGTGCGAATAAAATTGTGTCGGTTGCAGCTTGCAACCACCCGCAGGTAATGTTTCACGGCTTT
Source organism: Frankliniella occidentalis (assembly GCF_000697945.3). NCBI lineage: Eukaryota > Metazoa > Arthropoda > Insecta > Thysanoptera > Thripidae > Frankliniella > Frankliniella occidentalis. Next base: position 110,782 of record NW_026267414.1, on the reverse strand, counting down.
TTAAAACGCCCCAGTGCATCCCCCTCCCCCCTCGCCCATGCACCCACCCGCCGGTGTGCTACCGGAGGTCGCAACGGAACATCTGACTGGTGGGGGGCAGCTGCACCCGCCATATGTTGGCACGCGCCGCCCCGCCACGCTCCGCCACGCCCGCCCAATCCGCTTACAAGGCGTGCGTGCTCTACATGTGCTCTTCTCCCCTATTCCAAACTATGCAGCTCAGCTTCCTCTTTCTCCCTCTCGAGAGTCGCAAGATGAGCTTGTTATCTTCTTTGGGGCCCTGGAGTTTTTGTTACATTTTACGGGGAGCATGGTTCAACTTTTTTAAAACTTTTTTTAAAATGACCCCGATAAGGTTAGACGATGACGACACCATACTTCCCTGAGCGCGCACGTTCCGTGTCATGATCAGATCCGGTGCTAGGAGCGCAGCACAGTATACTTTACCCACTAATGAAGCATCTGGTATCTTCATCCCTCTCTCTCCCTGAGGGCGAAACTGATGGCCTCCTGTCTTTTGTCGAACCTTCTTCCGCCATGTATATAGAGAGGCCCGCCCACGTCGGACCGAGCGGTGGGTGGTTGGAGGACGATGCGGGTGTGAAATATTAAGTTTTTATGGTTTTTGCTTTTGCTTTTCGTTCTCACTCTTCCGCTCTGTATTGTATAGTGCGATCACTGTGCGGGCGATCGGGGGCGCCGCCGCGCTATGACTGCTCAAGCCTATGGGTGCGGCGGCGGTGGTTCCCACAACCCTAATTGTAAGAGGAAGTGCCATAAAGGAAAGTAGAGTTGTGCACTTCCCCCTGTGTGAGCTGCACCACCGCGCGGCAACCTGATCCGTCCGTCTCCCTCACTCTCGCTCTGTAAACACGCGTGCTCCAGATCTCTTTCTGTCTCTCTCCCACCGCTCCAGCTGCTGCGCCCCATGTGTGTGTGTGTGTGTGTGAGCGTGTGGGTGGGTTCGAGCTCGGGCGGAGGGAGCGGCTGGCATCAGCTGACTGACGCCCTCAGCTGCGCTTTGCGGAAGGAAGTCTGGAATGAGGGAGGGGGAGGGGGAGCGGGGCAGAAAAACAAATAAGGGGGCAGAGCTAAGGGCCAGGCTGGGAGACATTTGGGGACAAGGTGTGCGCACCGGGAGCACCCGGCAAGACACAGGTTGTAACTCTTTCCCTGGTCGGAGTCTCAGAATTCTCACATAGAAATAACATAGCTGATATAAGAACATATTCTTATATGTGATATCTTAGAACCATTTAACATATCTGATCTGAGTCGTTAGCTCTTACATAATCGAAGAAATTAAAATATGACTGCACTCACGCCAGTCTTAATATTGTTATCTGACGTACAACAATATCCATAATTGTTTCAGTATACTTACATTGCGAATTTACTACGCTTAGAAGGCGTGTAAGCTATCTAATATGAATATCGACACCTATAGCTTTCGAAGAATGGAGAGATAGGTACTGTTATGTATTTCTAAGTTCATTGAGACTCGTTATGTCTACTCATATATCAGTATACTTAGATAAGTGTTCTCACACGTTCAGTTTCAGCACGCTGCTAAATCCGTAGTTTTGGGAATATTGGTCTCAAATTTGGTGTGGAGCATGTACGTCCATTTCTTGTTGTACCACTTAAATGTCAGAAAACTCGTGATTTCAACCCTGCTTTAACTTCCAAACCGCTAAAGCTAGGGCCAAATGGACAGCGGATTTGGCTTTCCCTCGCGATTTTCACGTTGGGGACATACCTCGGTTAACATTCTTCCTCTTATTAAAGATAAAAGAGGCAGTCGAAGGGACCTCAACAGGTTACCCTTACACATAAGATATGCTCTTACTGAGATGACCTTACTCATTTAAATGATGAGATATGCTTACTCATATTTCACCATCCACCTAAATAAGTGTACTCATCTCGTATTACTCATTTGTCCCAATTCTGAGCACA
>NW_026267414.1:98088-104538 GCF_000697945.3 Frankliniella occidentalis | reverse complement strand
AGGGAGAGAGAGAGAGGGAGGGAGGGAGAGGGAGGGAGGGAGAGAGAGGGAGAGAGAGAGAGAGAGAGAGAGAAAGAAAGAAAGAGAAAGAGAGACCGGGGGGCGGGGGGGTAGACCCCCAAAGCGTCACGACGTCGCTGCAAGGGCACCCGGCTCATCCCAAAGAGTGCCCTGCCTCCTGCGCTGTGCTGCGAGGCGTCCACCACGCAGGTGAGGGGAGGTGTCCCTTGCTACAAGGGGCGCGCGGCCGTAGGAGGGCGGGGGTAGGTAAAAGTGAGGAGGGGAGGAGGGGGGGAGGCATGAAAGAATAATGAATCGAGGTCAGTGTAAACTGGGCCAGAGGTGTAGCAGCCCGCCTGGGGGTCTACGGGGGGCGAAGTGGTCGGGGGAGGGCAGGGGGCGTCTAGGAGACGTACCCCCCAGCCCAACGGGAGGGCAGTGGGGCAGGCGGCAGCCCACCGGCCGGCTAGGGTACCTGGTCGGGTCATTGAGAAGGGAGTAGGTGGGAGCAACAGTGCAACAACAGTGTCAGAAGCACCACAGGCTGTCTCTGGTGGCTGGAATGAACAAGGAACGGATTTTGCATCGCTCCCTGGCTTGGCTTTACAATCTGCACAACGAAAGTGATGAAAAAATTCAATCCAATCAGCAATCAGCCTTCCCTATGTGTCATTATTTTCGCGTCTTTAAAATTTTTATTACAAAAAAGGCATTTTTTCCCGTTCTTAACAACATCACTCTGCACAAAGGCGTTGTTGTGCGTCACACTTGCACCCAAACGGTTCAAAAACAGTTGTTTCGCCCTTGTCTTCTTCGTCATGCACCCGTTGTTGTCGTGCCGTGTTGCTGTCGCACACTTTGCCGCGGCCGGCTCGCACAGCTCGCGCAGCTCGCGCGGGGGGTGCATGCCGGTAGCGTGTTGTCAATCGCGCCGCTTCCCGGCGCCGCCCTGATCCGGTTTGCACCCCCGGCCCGGCCCGGCCCGACAGTGCAACCTACTTATACGCCAGCGTGCACCACGGCACCCTAGGCCTCCTCCTGCTCCTGGGGCTCCCCCCTTCCCCCTCCCCCTCTAGTATCGACAGGGGTGGCCGGCCTATCGATACGGGGGGACGGGCGTCGTGGCACGGCTGCGAAATATATGAGTTGGTTTTAAGGGGAAAAGCTTTCATGGGTATTGTTGTCATATAAGGTACAAATTGTAAAACTACGTGCTCAATTTCTGATGACAGTACCGCCATGGAATTATTCGACGAGCCAAATAATAGGCTTGTCGGTTTACGGTGCTTTTAATTTACAAACAATGTTTCAAAATTCGTAAATTCCAAAATATAATATTGTAAATTAACAAATATTTTTTTTCTCGGTAGCTAAAAGAACTGCCATCACCAAACGCTAATTATTTATAGTTTATTTTTGGAAAGCACTAGATAACGCTGGTTGCTGTCGCTTGTCCGCGCGCGGAGGTCCCATAAATGCTTCGCGGAGATTATGCTCGACGGGTCCGCGGCTGCGTCCGAGGGGGAAGGCGCGAGTCGTGGTTTCGGACGCGCGGTCCGCGTGGTGCGGCGAAGGGCACTGGCCTCTCTGTCTGCGGGACCCTGCAGGACCCGCGCCACGCATCCTCAAGGACCTCCAGGCTCCAGGTAGAGCACCTCCGGCTTTGTTGTCTGCTCGGTATCGGCCTGCGCCAGATCTGCTGCGTCGAGAGCCACAGTGTCTCTAGCGCATCGTGTTTTATATCAATACGTCACAACTTGTCACAACTTGAAGTTTTGCGACTCTGACAATCGAGAGCGGTATACTATCAAACATAGTGCGATCCGTGTCTGTGTTAATCCCGCGCGCTATGGGGCTGCAGCGTTGCAGCGTTGCGTCAGCGCCCCGCTGCACCACCACTTCACCGCTAAGGCCCTTCCCTTTGTTGGCCGTGCCTTTTGTTGATGTCATTGTTTGCTATGGTCACTTTTGGACCGCGAGTCGTCCACCAGCCCGGCCGGCCGGCGCCAGCAGCGGCCGTTGGAGCAGCCTTGCACCGTGTGCCGGAGCACAGCGCAGCTCTTCGCCATGTTCGCCGAAGGCCAAGGGTTTGGCATAGCAGCAAAAGAGAGCGATTGACGCACACGTCGCGCGGACGTTATGGCGGTGGAAGAGACAAAGGGACGCTGAAACGGCCCGAAAGAGCACTCACCGTGTTACGGGTGCCTCACTACTCTCGGGGCCGATGGGAGATGCATCTCCACGGATCTCCACCCTTGTCCCCCGCGACTCTGCGGCGCTGCTCCACCGCCCGTTAATAATGGGTCGTAGAAGCTCCGAATGGCGCTCTTCTCGCGGCCTGCGGCCTATGTGGAGCGGTTTATAATGCCAGAGCTGCAGTTAAGACTTACCAAGGGGAACTTGGTGTAGCGTTTCGTGAGCGCCTTTTTCTTTCCGTCAATGATGAAATGATAGCGTCGCCTCAAACCGTCTCAAAACCATAGTTTTGGAACGTTACCGCCGTCAAAAGTGTGAAAATAATACTGGTAACTAAGAACAACAAGAGAAATATGTTGTGGTCCCTTTCGGTTCAGCCAATGGTTTCCCCTGCACCCATTTCTCCGCTTTATACGACCCCCCTTCCCGAACTGACACACACATACCCTTTACCGCTGCTCTTTCTACTTCTTTCACTTCAGCATCCATCAGGGGCCTAAAGAGCATAAAACAAGACACACATGTTGCGCTCGTGCTTTCCATTCATCCACATGGTCAGAGGGAGAGAGACATAGAGACTGAGCCAGAAAGGAGTGAGATTTGGGGGGGGGGGGGTAGAAGCAAAACCGTTGTCAATCCCTACCGTGGATTTCTGTTGCGCACATACTTTTTAAGTAGATTAACAATCCGATTCTCTGCCTCTAATCACAAAATAAAAATGTTTACACAATTTTAAAGTTTTATCACAGTTTGAAAAAAAGAAACGGCGGTGCGAAACTGTTTAATATGTAGCTTGAGGGGTTGTACACCTATACAGGGCACTCTTTGGAGTGCCAGTGTGAATGTGTGTTTGTGGAAAGGAAGGGGGGGGGGGGAGTCACAGGAATAGTGTTTACCTTTCCTAGGACGATGAACTCGCCCAATTCGGGATAAGGCCCAGCTCCTCGCGAGAAGCCCCGTCTTCCCTCGCGATTGCTCAGCTTTCAGCTATTTCAGCCCCTGAAGCCTCCGTGCTACCGCCCTTGAATACTCTCCGTCTGAGCTAAATTGCCAGGTATCATATAATCTCTCTCCTCGATAATCGTCCATATGACATACGCCTCGATCGCACACGTGTCCATATTATATTATATTTTCTGACGGTCGTTGGCTCAGCTAAAATCCACGCACAGTTCATCATTTTGCCTGAGATGTGCCATAAATTTCCAGCAATGAGGCGACCAGGAGCTGCGGCAAGGCTCCAGCCAGGCGGTTACGCCCTTTTGCTATATCGGCGCGCGAAACTTTATTATGCGCATGTTGCGCGAAAATTGTGCGAATGGCTCGGTATTGGACGTGCTCTAGTGTTCGTGCGTGCGTGCGGGCGTGTGTGTGTGCGCGCGCGCGCGTGTGCGTGCCCGGGGTCTCCGCTCCGGACAGCCCCACAATTACACTTGCATTGTTGTTTTGTATCGCGGATGCGGATCTGTCGGCGCCGCAGCAGATCCAGCAGATCCCCTGGTCCCCTCCCCTCCGCCGCCGTCCCGGCCTGCTGTGCTAAATGGCTGCATCCAGCGAGTCGCTGAGACCGTAATTCTCTCGGTCATATTAATTAGTTGCAGCGATTCCCTTATCGGCGCCATCAGCTTGGCCGGCCGGGGCCCTGCTCCCAGGCGCGGCCATTGTGGGTGAAGCACCTGTTTACACGGGCTTAAGTGACGGCGAATATTTTAATTTGTGTTTCCAATAGCTAGCGTCCTCTACGAAGTGCTTGCTGTGAACGGCTGTTTGAGAAACGGCCTCAGAAATCTGCTGACATTCACACGAGGAGTTTTGTTTATGGGTTATCGACTTCCAGCTTTTCGACTGTCTTTCGATACCATCGACTGGAGCCGGAGCCTTTCCCGGTTCGGGCGCGCGGGGCGTGGCCGGGCACGGCCTTGGCGAATGTGTGAGTAGGTGTGGGATGAGGTGCGATCATCGGAAGGCCCCCTTGGCACTTTTTCGCAGTCTAGAAGGCCTTTTCCTGTCTGCAGGTGGGATGCAGATGAATATCAATTTAGTCTCGGGAAATGTGTTGTTTTCCCCAACGTAACAGCAAACAAGTTGTATAGGTAGATGCCACTATGCGGGCTTAGGTAAAACAAATAAAAACAGAAATATGTGAAAGTGGATGTAAAAATAGGTTTCCGTCAGTCCGTCAGTATAGGCATGGGCCTTTTTTGAACCCAAATACAATATCAGACCAACATCACGCCATATATTCTTTTTCCTGTGAACTCTGAAGATACTTTCATGCAAAGGGTTTTGTATTATTTTTTGAATACCTTTGGAGAAGGTCCTTCGTCTTTACAGGCCCTGTATGTTGCACTTACCTCAAATCTGTGCCGGCATTGCAGCGATGTTTGTCACACCTCAGTAGATTCCCACGGTGCGCTGCATACTTCCATTTAACGCCCTCTTAACCGGTCCCGAATGGCGGGGATTTTCATTTATTTTCGCCATTTATCTGCAACTTCCCCACCCCTTTCCCGCTCGACCGCGGTTCCTTGCATTAATTATTTCGCCCCTCCCTCCTTATTTTCTTATTACGATCCTCGGGACCTCTTACCAATTTCTCATCGACGGTTTGCATGCGTGGCGGTAGCGAGCGTGGGCCGCGAGCAACTCGTGCGAAATAAATCGATATTCCCCGAGTGATTGCTGGAATTGCGGTCCTGCTTTGGTTCACCTCCATTTTGTCTCGTATATAAACACAACAAAAAGAACAAGTGCACCCTTCTGTTAATAATATTTTTACTTGTAACAAGTGAATGTTCTCAATACAAGCACAGTACTCATTAAAAATTAACTTAATTCAACAAGAGCTTGATTTTTGCCTGTGACTCCGAGTGCCGTTTATCCATGTAGTTTTTGTCAGAGATCATGTAATAATTTATTCGTTTTCATTCACCCGGACAGTGTTGTGCCCACTTTCACATTTTTGCGATGCGGTGCCAGTCGCCGGGTGTGGTCGGAACAACAGCTCTTCGTGTGGCAAAATTTGAATGGCGGCCCAGTTGGCGTGCAGGGGAGATCTCGGTAGATTGTATTCGGTCAGGCCTATTAGTTCGGGGTAAATAATAATAGGCTAACAAATTACTGGGGTACGGCTCTTTGTATCTCTGTCCGCTGTCACCTGTTAACACAATGTAAAACGATTAACACACGAGGATCTATTGGCAGTATTTTCTAGATTTATGACGACATAAGCGTCGACACTTTCAGCCAATATATCACAACTACAGCACCATTCGTCTGACGTTTGTGTGATTAAAGCTTGTTGGTAACATTATTCTGCAATATAACTGCTTTCATTTTTTAGGATTGTGGGAGCCTAGGTAAGAGATCAACGACCTGGTATTTTCCGTAGTGTACCTCTCTCCCTGGGTTCGTGGCCGCGCAGCGGCTTTGCCTTTGTTAAATTGAAGCTCGCCAAAATGGCGTGGAATTAAATCTGCGATAAATCGGTAGAGAGGGCCACACCAAGCCACGCCACGCTGCACGCTACACGCCAACGCCAATTCTAGCTTCCCTGTACGGCGAGCGAAGCCTGTCTCACGGTGTTTGGTGCTGTTGCGGTCACTGCTTTTGGACCGGCGGATCGGATCGTCCTGCGTGGGCTGAAGACAACTCGCAAACAATCGCAAAAATAAAAATTCTATCTGTACCAAAGTCCTCCAAAAAGTAACTGCTTTTCTAAATGTAACAATATTATTTTATTTTTTTCTGTGGTGTTTTGAACATGAGACCTTGCTGCTGTTGACGGTCACGTGTTTTCGTCGGCCGTCACTGCACACACACCATGACTTCATCGAGAGGGAGCAAAAGCCTCCTCTTGTTCGCTCCCCCCTCCAGACTTTGCAAAGCGTTTCAAAAAGTCAGGGCCGTACACAGTCATGAAAGCAAAGCCCTGCTCTGTGCTTGTTACTTGGCCTGGCCGGTGCGCTGCTTCCCTGTGCCGTCCGCCCGGACCGGGCCCGGGTCGGCGCCTGCGCCTGCATGAGGAAGTCACGAGCACAGAGGGGTTCGCTCGTTGTGCTCAGGGCTGGCCCTGACGCAGGAGTGGTGAGTGCTACGCAGTCTTCCGATCGCCGCCCGCTCCTCCTGCGGCGGTACCCCAAAACTAGGAGCTTATTCTAGTGCGGCAGCCACGTGAGTCTAGAAAACAGACAGGAAATAATGGACTACGGTTTGAGTGCACGATTCTTTACCTAATTTCAGAAAAAATAAGTA
>NW_026267414.1:94312-98038 GCF_000697945.3 Frankliniella occidentalis | reverse complement strand
CGTATTACTCATTTGTCCCAATTCTGAGCACAGATTGAAAAAGTGAGTGTGCAAATATGAGTTGAATCATAAAAGCATACCCACTCTCCGACCAGAGTTCATACCTCATTTTAAATCTATTGGGTCTATCGTTAAAAAAGTGTTTCACGTTACATTTACAAATTTCACCTTGTAGGATGAATTAACCTGGAGAAAAAAATTTCTAGGCAAAAAACTTTATTACAAAATCAATCAATCGACGTTTTCTTTATTTTCTAACGTATCCTACCAGCCCCTGAAGACGTGGGATGATTGTTTGCTCACTCTGCTGTTGTGCACCAAAGATTATTCAAAACAGTCACACAACGTGTTGCAGCGACACGATTCACATGCGGTGTTTCCGGCCGCTTTGTGGTGCTCGAGTGCCCTGCCCCTACCGGCCCTTACCTGCTCGCTGCAGCCCGCTGCGTCGCGGCGGCGAGCGTCCTACAAAGGGCTACCTGAGCCGTGTGCAGCATCCTCACCTGCCTCCCCCGGCGGAGGATCCTCCTCCCCTCCCACATGCAGGGCCATCCGGCCTCCGAACGGAAACAAAAACACCAAAAAATCCTGTGCGGTGCCAAGGTTCCAAACCCAAGTCTTGAACTCAAGTTTTCATATCGTTTTGTTCATGCACATTACATAGTTTGTTTTTAGAATAAATTTACCTGCTGATGGTTTTGTGCGTGTGCAATAAATATTCACTTTTCTCATATCAGCGGTACAAAGCCCTATATAAGCACTCTTTGAACTCTGCGGTCTTTACCCACGCTCCCTCTCGTATATGCCGCGGCTTTCAGTTTCACCTGCTGCTGGATTTCTCATCCCTCCTTCTTTATTTGCCCTGCCAACATTACCATACCCGAACGGTCACCGTGTGCCGGTCACTCTCGCCCGCCCCGCCCCGCCCTTTCCCACGGCACTTCTCCTGAGCATTACGCGTCGAGGACCTGCCGCTGCTCAGCTCCTACTTGTCGGTTCCGTTTTCTCACGCCTCGGCCCGATTGCAAGCGTTATACCTCCCCGGCGGCGCGGTGCGGCGTTTTTGCCCAGGAAATAATCCTGCTACCGGCAGCTTCCTTCCCATGCAGCGCGCCCGCCCCGCCGCCCCGGCTCCGCTCGTGCGGTGAAAACGAAACTGGGGCGCGAGCGAAATGAAGAGTGGCTGCAACGAGAGTGGGCTGCATGGACGCGCGCGGCAGCGGCGGAGTCCATATGGGAATCTCCATGTTGTCGTGTCGAGAGATGTGAAACTGGTGGTGGTACAGTGAAACTGGAGTATTCGCGCTCGTTAGCCGCCCATTTGTTTTGATTTGTCAGCCGCCCTGTCGCGTGTGAATTAATTGACACACTATATGCAGCAAATAGAGCTTAAGTTTCCCAGCTAAATTGACAAACTTAAAGCCATTTTTCAAATAGGGTTTATCATTTAAAGCATGAGACCGATTACCTTTTTTAAAAATCTGCATTCTAAAACTTGAAGGCTCTGCGGAGTATAGTGTCACCCCCAGGTGTAGCGGAAGTAAGAAGCAGAGTACACGTGCTGCAACCCCATCAGCATCCGCCATCCCCTTCGTCCCGTCACAAACACACAGACATACACTCGCACATGTACAACAGCCTAGCGCTGCTTGAGGTAGTTTCTTTCCAGCTTGAAACGAGGGGAACCCTTTATCCGCTCTCCTCACCAATCCTGCCCGGATGTGTGTCTGAGAGGGGAACTCTGCCGAGGTGAAGAAAGGGATGATCTGCTGAATGGTACAATTATGGAACAATTATATGTCGTAAAACATTGTTAAAAACGGGGCGCGTGCCATATTCTTTATTTTTATTTCCTCTTCGTTTTTTATTGCCTTTGTGTTCCCAAGACGTGAGCTAATGTTCTTTCTCTTTCTGTTTCCAGGTGAGGCCGCGTGCGCAAATAATTGCTCCCAGGGCGCTCTGCGCTTCCCATCTGGTTCAGCAGGTTTCGTGTGAGTTCGAAGTCTTTACCCTCAAGGGCACAGTGTGGCGCGGCGCACGGAGCCCCCGCGTGGGCGAAATAACTTGAGCTGCACAAACTCCTTCGCGTTTCCGTTTATGGAGAGCGAGAGCGCCCGGCCGGCCGGTCTCTAATCGAAAGTAATCGTGGGTAAATAACAACAACAGCTGACTGTAATTAAATGGATTAGCACTTGGGCCGGCCCAACACCTGTACCGTACTGCTAAAGCGGGGGCTCTAATCGGACGAGCCGGCATCTCTTCCTGCAGCGCGGTGTGGTTCGTGTGTTCTAGGGTCGGGGTCAGCTAGGGTCTCGGTCGCGCGGGGAACGCAGAGAGAGAGAGAGAGAGAGAATTTTTATTTACCTTCACGAAAATTTTAAAATACGAAAATGTTCTTTCCAATATTACGGTTGATGCTGCTAAGGGGCTATTTTGTAATGTTCAAAAGAGTACAATAAGCCCTGTTGTTTGCTTTGCCTTTTTCTCTTTTATGATTAATTTAGCTCTCTCTCTCTCTCTCTTTCCCTGGCCAGCGCGCGATGAGGCCAGCGCCACCCCCAAGACCCCCGCCGTCCTCGCAGCACAGCGGTGGTCGTCCCGCCGGCCGCCTCTGGTCGTGGATCCGATGAGTCCGAAGCAGATTCCGTAATTCCGCCCCATTAGTGGCGCGTAGTTTTTCGCTCGACTTTCGCTATAGCGGCCTGGTCGCCTCTTTTGCTATGCGTTTCACCCGCCGTCCGTCTCTGCCGCCGCGCTTGCCGCCGGGCGGTGTGCCATTTGCATGGACTGTGACGTCACGGATACGTTTTTGCAGCGGACAGGCCGGCCAATCTCATTGTACGGACAATAACAACATCCAGAGGGGAACAGTGCTGCGTTTGACTGATCCGCTCTGGCGGCTGCTGCTGCGGCGGCCGCCGCGGCCAGGGCAGCTCGGATCTGCTATGGGAGGCTCGCAGGCTTATGGTCCTTTCCAGCTCCGGCTCTACGCTGTGGGAAAGTGTTCTATAATTACCTAGAAAGAAAAAAAGAATGTGACGAGTCCTTATGAATAATGACGCTGCTGCGTGGAATAGAGAAGGGAAAAAAGTATTAAATTGTCGAGTCTGCACATCTTTTTCGTTGAAAAAAGGAGGGAAAAGTTAAAGAAGAGCAGGGTGCCTGCGTCGAGTGGACATTTGGTTTCGCTTCGAAAAAAACAAACGTGCGAAACTGGGGGGGGGGTTTATTACGCCTAAATTGGTGGGTAATCATATGAACAAAAGCGTCATGCGAAGCAGCACAGAGCAATCTGATAACCAACACGTTATGCGTCTCGAAATAAGTGAGCAACTATCGCGATCGTGAGAGAGGAAAATGCTTGGTGATAAACTCAAAACAGCCAACGGGGTGTTTGCTGGAGGATTCGATACGGAAACTGTGACATGAAGAAGCCTACAGTACAGGGGGTGGAGGGAAGTCCGCAGTACTTACTGTTTTGACCCCTGGCGGCCTTCTGTGAAGGAAAGAGAAGAAGAGGCGGAGAAAGAAAAGCAAAGGGAGACTCCGCGACGATAAAGCAAATGTACTTTTCCCTGCGGAGGCTGCCGGCGGTGGCAAGGCCGCGGCGGCAGCGAGGCATCCCGTGGGCCCGGGAGAGAAATCAATTGATTATTGTGCAGCACTACGCACTTGCGCGCCAGTACCCACCGCGGCGCCCCGGCGTCGGCGCCGCGTTCACCGAGC
>NW_026267414.1:81482-85381 GCF_000697945.3 Frankliniella occidentalis | reverse complement strand
AAACAAAAAAATTTAACTTAAACAAAAATTCAAGATAGATATTTTTTACATAACACTAATATGCTCATTTGCTCCTACCATTATAAATTTGCTGTCGTGACTTGTGAGTAAACGTATGCCGTCGAAAAATCGAGTTCAGGCTGTAAAGCCACCCACGTCGCGCCGTCGTCCTCCTACATCGAGAGCGATGACGTCGTGTAACACTTCGTGACCTCTTCCTGACTCACTATACCTCTACTACCGCGGCAGGGCGGCGGGCTCTTCGGCCGCGTTTGTGTGCCTCCCGTGTGTGTGTGTGTGTGTGTGTGTGTGTGCGTGTGCGTGTGTGTACGTGGGTGGCCGCCATTCACTCCGCTCATTCGCTCATTCATTCGCTCCTTTTGCAGATTTCGGCCCGGTTTGGCCGACCCCGGCCGCCGCCATCGCCTTTTTATGAGCCCCATTATTATGCTGATATACACAGAGGATCAACGGTACCTTCACAAGCTGAGCGTGAACGTCGCGCGCGGTACGCGTTTATGCACACGGGGGGCGTGTGAGCGTAACGTTAGCGTCACGCTCAAAGCGTCGCCGGCTCACAAGACAAGTAGGGGAGGGGGCGGCACGCGACCAGCGATTTGCCAGTCAAATGAGCTGGACGTCTTTCTCTCTCTCTGACTCTCACATTACTTTTTGCAGCGGATTTGTTGCTCAATATTTTTGCACACATGGTCCATGTCGTTGTGATTTGTTGCGTGACAGTTTGCTTGCTTGCGGAATTTTGCGTTCATGCGACTGCTCAGAGTTTTTACTACAATTATTGTCTGTTATCGACCCAGTTTTGATAGTTCGACAGATTTGTGCTTCATCAGTTGAAGCGCCTGGGGGGTAGGCAGTAGCGAGCCACGCCGTTTGGGCGGGTGGCCTATCCCGAGGTCGTCAGGCGTCAAGGCAGATAGAGGGAGAGAGAGAGAGCAAGAGAGTGGTGAGTCAGGTATTGTCGCAGTGAGGGGCATCTTCTCTGCGGCGGTCAACACGGTCCCCGCTGAACCCTTTCACTTTTCTTGGCGTCTCCGGCGGCCGCGCGGGTCAGATGTCATGTCATCGCGTATATCAGCATATCGTCGCCATCGCCATCGCCATGCATGTGGAGCAAGGCGGCGGCGAGGAGGTGACCCTCCGCGCGGTGAAGGGGTACCACAGACTATGGGCAGAGCAGTTATATCGCCACGGCTGCCCGTTAAAGGCTGCAGGAGGGGACGGTGAAGTAATTGAAGCGCATTTCTAATCTCAGTTCGGGCGCCGTGCGTGTGCATCGTGACGCTCCGCACAATGTGCATTCACATTCACTTTTGAGATACGAGCGCGATGCTCGGCTCTGCGCTGCCGCTGCCTTGAGACACATTATTATTGCGGTTCAAGTTCGCCCTCGTGACGCCGTTTGCTCAGAGGGCCGCGAGGTGCAGAGAGCCATAGGCAGAGAAGCACCCCGACCCGGTCTTTGCGTCATCGCCGCGACGCATGCATGCACTTACTTCGTGGTATACATATGCAGCACATCTTTTCTGATTCTACATGTGGCGGGGAGTTGGGGACACCTTTCCACTGGTTAGACCAATGAATTGATAGACTTGCACGTCAGCATGTTATTGACTTGTTTGCCTCTGAGAGGCAGTTCATGTGTCTTACAAACCGCGCTTGTTGATCAGCCGTCTGATAAACTCCCCCTCTTCCCCTCCCCTTTCTTCCATGGGGGCATATACGCTCCCTGTCTTATTTTCTCCCCCTTCCCTCCTTTTCCACCCACATCACTATTCCCAAGCCAACGCGCCGATTTATTGACATGCCCCCCCCCCACACACACACACACACACTGGCGCCCTGTGTCTCTGTCTATAATCTCTGTCAGGAGTAAATAGTTCTCAGAGGAGCCCCCAACTGTCTCTACACGAAGCGTTACGCTCGCTGAGACCCCTACCGCCCCCCCCCCTCTCTCTCTCTCTTAATTCTTCGGGGTCGTCTCCGTAGCCGTCGTCGGAGGAATGCGGGAGAATATATGAAATGGTGGCGACGGAATCAACTCCGAGGTCAACGCCTATAGTATCCCCACGCGATAGGGATATCAGAGAAAGGTCAGGGAATTGGTACGTTTGAAATTTTGAGAGAAAATAACTTAAGTTAAGTTAAGAAAAGTAATTTACCTCACTTCAATGGGAAAATTACATGATTTTGTTAAACTTACCATAAAACTTCTGTAAAATTACATGAAATTGTTAAATTATGTAAAATTCTGTAAAATTACATTGGTTGTAAATTTACAACAAAACAAGTCGTAAAAATGCCAGTGCTTGTAATTTTACATAAATGTTATGTAAAGTTTTACACGCTTTTTATGTAAAATCGCTATTTGTTTTTTACAGTGCGTCAAAGTTTTTAAGGGGGAAATGCGAGGGGTCGTCAACTCTCCTTGGCCGTGTACGGAGGAATATTGAATATTACAAATAATATTAGTAATATTGAGCCAATTTTCAAGCTGTGACGTCATAATACTAGTAATACTAGAAAAATGTGTAATATCGAGGTAATATTACCAGTAATATGGCTAATATTGGTGTAATATTTGAGGTAATATCAGTTCGTGTACGGAGGAATATCGAAGTTGACGACCCCTCGGGGAAATGTCAGAGGGAAATCGAAACTTGTTCCGTCACTGCACAGCAGCGCACAGCGGCCCCGCCCTTGCTGCGTGCTCTCATTCTCATTTGAGGTGACGACAGTTCACTCGAGTCACTCTGCACGACGTCCTATTTTCCCAGCCGCGGCTTGTCTCGCCAGGATTTGTAGCGCGGGGGCCATATGCGCAGCGCACAGGGGTCACTGGTGAGGGGACGACCCCTCCCATGTTATTGAAAAAGGGGGGCGGTGGCTGCGGTCGCATGCGGGGCCGGGGGCTGCCGGGGGACGGCCGGGGCGCACTGAACTTGAACCTGAACCTAACTGGATGCGGTCGCGGGACGTACCCGCCGGTGCGCCGGCGAGCGGGTACCTCAAACACTCGGCCTGTGGGCGCTTGCCTGGCTTCATCCGCAATCGAATCGAAAGTGATAGCCAGGCTCGCGAGCGCGCTCCCCATGCTCTCTGGCTGATGGGGGAGGGGGGGGGGGCGATCGAAATCGTGAGCTTGCACAAGCTGGGCGTGATGGACAGCAGGCAGGAAGCATCGGCGTGGTGCGGCGGCGGCGCCCGAGCAAAGTGGCACAGATGGATAGATGGATGTCTCTCTCTCTCCCAGGTTGTGTTTGTGATTTGCATGTTGTGCGCGGCGGGGGCGTGTGCCGCGGACGCGTGGGGAAGTGGTGCATCAGGCTGCAATGCACCGCCTCTAGAACACCTCCAGCAGAGTGTCAAAATGCTGAAATATAGTGCGCCTTTCGAATCTTTTTCGCTTTTTTTAGGTATGAAAACATTTCCTTCGTATCAGTTTTGTTTGGCATCCACGCGGCCACAAAGGCTGCGGAGAATCGCGCCGCTCGGGGACTCGAGCGCCGGAACCTGCGCCTCGGCCCGAGGATTGGAGTGGTCCAGGCCGCCTGCAGGGACATTGGCTGAGTGCAGTGGGGTGTCCTGGGGGTGGCGAACCATAGCCAGGCTGAAAAAGAAATACGCTTAGCGTTGAAAAGGGATAAAAACGCGAACTATCCAGCGAAGTTGAGACGGATGATGGCTGCAGGGTATTGTCTCCCTCCCTCTCAACTCCAGGAGCAGGTCGTGCTCAGAGAGCCGATTCCTTGAGAATAAGCCGTCGTACGCACTCACTCGGTGACGCGCAGAAGCGGGGGAGACGTCCCCGCACGACGGCCAGCCAGCAGACCCTTGCCGCTGGAGAAATCGTGGAGGTCGTGAGACCTTGGGAGCCGATG
>NW_026267414.1:73872-81401 GCF_000697945.3 Frankliniella occidentalis | reverse complement strand
GGCGGGGTGGGCCCCTGGCAGTGCAGGCACCTGGAACAAAGCTCCCGCCATCACGCAGCGTGCGTGCGTCCTGCCTATGGCCTGCGGCCGCCCAGAGCCCCGCCAGGCCCGCCCGGAGAAATGCAACGCGCGCAATGGACATTGTTTGCTGATTGCCGGTGTTTGTTTTCTCTCTTCTCTCCCAGCAGCTACCGCGGCCGGCCGCTTGCTTGCTATTGCAGCGAACGGCCAATCATGTCTTTTATAGGCGCAGACCCGAGCCAGGGGGACGCAAGGGGCTGGGCTGGATATGACTTTTTCGGAGCTCACTCGGTCCCTTTTTTTTCGCGACCTCATTCACCAGGACTTGATAATATCCTTCTATAACCGGGATTAAAAACTAAACTCGCCTTCACCTCCACTACTGCTTCCAAACTTGGGTGGACTGCAATAAAAACAACCGTGCCAACCACAAACCCACACTCGAAAAATCACCCGCCCTAAGGGAGTTCTTCTTCTGGTAGAGACAGTCTTGGGGACTGTCTGAACCCTTCCTCCCCCTAAAGCGTATACAGTCACACATGATCGGTTGTGCGGACCCGCAGATACATTTTGCCTTGTTTCCGACGATGATATGGCCTCGGTCGTGACTCAGGCCACGGTGCGCCGAGCTCTGATTGAACGGGCATTGTGTTTGGGACGTTTGCGATCTGAATCGTCACGGGCGGAGGCGCTGCCCTCGGGGGTCCTCCAGCTCCCGCCACAGGCTCCGCCGCAGGCTCCGCCACACTACCGACTCCATCCAACGCGCCCAATTAGGAAGCCGCCTTGTGTGCGGAACGGTGCTGGACCTTCCTGCCGGCACAGCAGTAGCAGCCTATCCTTCTACATGATCCGTACCTTTAAAATTGAGTCCTCCTGGCGTGGGTTTGCGATAGACACACGATTCAGAAATACTGGTGGGGTTGGACGACGCACTACTGAAGTGCCGAGTCGCTCCAGCTCCAGATTTATTGGCCCAGGAGGACGTGAGTGTTTGTGTGTGTGTGTGCACAGTATGCGAAGCGTGTGTGTTACTGTTTGTCTCGGCTGGCGCAACGTTCTTCACGGTGCGGGGTTGTGAAAGTAAACGTACGCGCGCGGGAACCACCCGAGGTGTCAATGTGCGCACCTTTTATGGCGACTGGAAAATTATACTGTGAAGAGAGAGGGAGAGGAGAGAGGCTAAACGCAAACGGGCCCGGGACACTTTATTCTTTGGTGTACACAGCGATTTGGCGCGAGTTTGCTCGTGCGCACACTGTGTGTCAAAGATTTGTCGGACGTAGTGCCCGCCACCCTGCTCTCTGAGCCGCGCGTGACCGACACACTTGGAGGGATCTGCATCCCCTACACAAAAGTAGAGTGAAATCGAAACCGACCGTTTCTCTGGAACTCGAGCGCCGTGCGCCGTGCGCCGTGCGCCGTGCGGGGTCAGAGGTGGCGGTCCAGCAGGTCTGCCCCGCAGTGCTCCGCGTACCGCTTGTTTGCTAAGCACGGGTTCGTGCGGAGAGCATCCCTCCGAGGCGTGGCGGGGCGTGGCCGGGCGGGGCGGGGCGTGGCCGGGCGGGGCCGGGCGTGGCCGGGCGGGGCCGGGCGGGGCGGGGCGTGCCGCAAAGCGTGCCGAGTGCTCTCCGGCTGCGGAAGCCCCTCAACGAGCCGGTCAGTAATCCTGTTAGCACTGGGCCCCGCAGGCCGCGCAGGCCCCGCACTGCTGTCCCGCCTGTCCCGCTGTTCCGCGGCGCCTATCCCTCGCTTCGCTTTGCTCTTGCCTTGTGTTGCGGGGGGCGCTGCGCAAACTCGCACCGCCAACAACAGGCCATGAAATTTGGACGCATATTCATTCTGAAAAAAATAAATAAAAAATAGGCAGCCATTTGTCTGATTAAAAAAGTATTTTGCAGAATGTCTGTGGGCTGGCAACTAGTAAAAGTGTTTTCGTGTTGTCTTTTTTTGTGCTTCTTTAAATCAAGTTTTCCCTGCACGTAAATGGTAAAGTAGTTTCCTTTCGATTTCTATCCCAAATGCAAGTGCTTCTTGCTAATTCCTTTACTGTTTTATTCATATACCGGTGGCTCCAGGGTGGCTCCAGTTCGCCATGAACATCACAAGCTCGGTCGTAAACCTTTACTTGCGGTTGGCGTTGAATGTGCGTCGCCATAAATTTTCGTTACGTAGGACACACAGCAAACGGGTTGGTGAGCATCACGAGTGAATACAATCTCACCCAATAATCCATCACTCACTCATAGTCTTGTCAATAACATGCATATGTATTTTTATCATACATAAATTTGTTTTCTTAAATTTGAGACAGTCAGAGGTTTTTTTCCGCGGGGGGCATACACGCTCGCACGCAGGCTGATTCTGTCTGGCATTAAACTCGTTGTTATTTTCATACTACCGTCGGTCGGTTGGCGTATAGCCCTCGGAGGCGGATGCGGCCGGCTGGTCCGGCGCGGACAGCAACAACTCTGCAGCCTCGTCTGCTCCTCCAGCTCCTCCGGCGCCCCTCCGGCTCCGGCGAACTGCATCTCCTCCCCGGCGCGCGTGCTGCTGATTGAGCCCTTGTCGGCGCTGCGCGTGAGTGCGAGTGCGAGCGTTATTAATGATGGCTCAACGGCTCTGTGTGTGTGTGTGTATGAGTGAGTGAGAGCGTGCGCGCGAACGGGTACTCGACATCTTGCACACGACGGCCGCGAATACGTACAAATTTGTGCCGAATCACGCGTCGTATTCGCGTTTCAAGGATGTGCGGTGCGTTGCGCGTAATACAAATTTCAGACAGCATCGTGTGCGTCTGATCGAGGGGGTTCCCATTCGCACTCGGAGTTTTCGTGTACAGTGTACATATTACATGTATTACGCTGGTATTGCACAGGCTTTGCTACCAAAATCCCACCAATTTAGAGCATATTTTCCTATTATCCGGTATTGCACTAGCCGTGATACATAGTTTCGGAGGTGCACAGTGTATTATGCTAGTGAAAACCTCTTCGCGTCTATTAAAGTCGGTTGCTGGGCTCTGTTTCCTCGTCGCGAGACCATTTCTCTGTTTGGTAGTTTTCAAGTCCCTGAACATGCGTCTGCTGTCATCTTCTTTTCCATTTGATTTGCTCGTGCGCCGCTGGACTGACCCGTCGCGTGCGCCCCCGCGGGGAGGGGCCGGTCGGCGGGGCGGTTCCGTTTGTCGGTCACATTATGTCACGTGCGTCTGGCCGTGTGTCTCTCCGGTGCTAAAGCTAAAGCCGTGACGCGACGCGACACACGTGCGCGGCGTCAGGCCGCCGGGGGGTGGTCCCCCCATCCGGCGCTTTATAATGATGCTGGGGAATGACCACGACTGTGTGCTGTGAGTGAGAGAGAGAGAGAGAGAGAGAGAGAGAGAGAGAGGGAGGTCGAGAGGGAGGTCAGACGTCACAAACCTCATCTGCATGTCTATGAGCAGGACCCGGTCGCAAGTGGGTGGCGTGGACCCGTCCGTGTCGCGCGAGGCGGCAAATTCAAATCGGCCGCCGCGCCGCTCGCCTCCGGGCCGCTGCGACCTCACAGCCATAAGGAGGGTGACGCAAGCTCTCGTCCTGGCCTGGTCCGGGCCCCGCTCGCCGCCGCCGGGATGACTCACACGAAAAATGACATCAAAGCGACCATTTGCATACGTATGTGACCCCCATGTCGTTCTTCCGTTGCAGGTGAGCGTCGGAGCGGGAGAGAGACAGAGAGAGAGAGAGAGAGAGCGAGAGCGAGAGCGAGAGCGAGAGGGGAGCGCACCGACGGTGTTGTGTGCCTCCGACATGTGAGTTTATGTCCAGATCGAAAGCGGCCGTACATGTGTCATATTCGATAAGGGGATTGAGGCGGTGGTGGGCTGGGCGCGCGCATCGGGCGGGGTGGGTTGGTGCTGGCGTGGCGTGGCGGGGCGGGCCGGGGCGGGGCGGAGAGCAGGTCGTTATGTAGCAGGCTTTACTGCATGTGAACGCTTTGCCGGCCGCGCCCCCACGTAACACTGGCCGCGCGTACTACGTACCCGCGCGGTGGGACCTGCGGTCGAGTTGCGCTGCTGCCCGGGAGGAGAGGATGTTCGGCAGAGATATCCCAATCTGTGGGAAATGGGACCCATGCCGTCGGCGGCCGCGGACCTCCCGCCGAGAACTACCCGCCGCGTGCTGTAGGGAAGCGAGAAGAAATTTTAAACCGGAAACAGTGATTTATGTTTTCACACGCATGATGCAAAAATCCCATCTCTGCGGAAAACAATAGTTCTCCCTTGGAATCACAAAACGTCGAAAAGTTTTACGGATTATTGTTTGCCAATTTCGCCAACTAGAAACTTACCCTCAACCCGGCACTATGCTACAAACCCTCGCTTGCGGGTTGATGGACGGTGACAAAAGGGCGCGGGCGTCGTGATCCCAGCCTCACCCTCGCTATCTGATTGCGAGCGCCTCGGACACACCAGTAAGTAACAACAACAACGGCCGCGTGCTCTCCTTCGCTTCCTTCCGACAGCGCGAGGTGACGGAGGTGGCGGCACGGGCCGGGCCACTCGTGGCTGCCGTTGCACCGGTCCAGGGGCTTTTGTTGTGAGATAGGTATCGGTTCCCCGTTGGTCTGCACTTGTACGCTGTGTGTAAGCGATATATGTGTCCTGCCGGGTGACAGACGGACAGACGGACGGACAGACGGACTCTTACTTGTGTTGGCCACCACTTTCACTTTTATCATCATCGCCGGAGCAGACGTGACGCTATGCCGCTCAAAGGGCAAACACCAGATAGCGAGCCGCCGCCGCAGAACGCCATGAGAAATGTGCGGACGTCAGGATGAGAAATTAGTCTTCCTACTCGCGGGATACTTGTCGGGAGTCGGGTGGGGCGGGGCGGGGCGCCCGCGGGCCGATGGAGTCGGCGGACACTCCTCCTCCTCGGGGTGGTCTCCCCCTGCTCGCCGGCGGACCTCATCGTCTGCCAAAGACCGCGTCGTCGTCTCCATCGTATAGACCATCTTTATTTTCGAGTCGTGCGTATGACGCTATACGCCACTGTACGTTACGTCCTATGCTTCGGACATAGTGTTGAGCAAGCAGCGCTTTTGGATGCTAGTTGCGACGTAAACACGTCGAATTATGGTCAGTTGCGTGTGCATCGTCACCCCCCGGCCCGCGGTGCTACAGGCATGCACACACACACACACATGTGGCTTTCCCTGACGGGCGGCATAACGTCACCAAGGAACTGCCACTGCTGCTGCTGCTGTTGGATTAAGAGGACTTCTAGGAGCGGCCGAGGAAATAGCTGCCGTGGGGACGTCGGCTCGCAGCGACACCGGCGCGGCTGCACCGACCAGCTCGCGGACGTGTCGTCGAGTGGCCGCGCTGGCTGCATAAGCTGCATAAGCTATACCGCACCATGGCCCATCTTCCGACCCATGCATTATTATTATCATCATTATTGACATGCTTTTTTCCCGCCTGCTTCACGAGTAGGAAGTGAAGTTATCACGGGTCTCCAATATCACCTCGCCGGGCCGCCGACCGCTCACAAGGTCCGGAAGAACATAGTCGGCGCTCGAGAAGGGCTTCCCGCCCGAAAACGTGACGGTGGTTTGTCCTCCGCGCGCTCTATGTTTAGGCGGGGCGCGTATAGGCCCGGTGCCGCGCCACGCTACGCCCTTTGGGGAGTTTGCGCTATTTCCGGAACGGGGGCATTTACCGGCTCTGACATCTGAAAACAAACAAACGCAAGAGACGGACGCAACATCGAACTTATAGTGTGCGTGCGCGCGCGCAGTGTGCTGACGAGCTGACGTATCGAATTCCCGAATACCTTTCACATTTTCGTTTTTTTCCTGTCTGTCTGTCTGTCTGTCTGTCTGTCTGTCCGTCTTCCTCCCACTCCGCCACTCCCCCTTGCTCTACTTTTCGGGGGACGGCTCGTTGGGGGTACAAGGGGCGTTTTACGATTTAATGAACGCCCCCGACTCGACTCGAGTCGTCGACCCAACAGTGCCGGGGAGTCGTGTCGTGGAGAGCGAAGTGCTGCCGGCCGGGCCCTCCGCGCATAACCCTAACTCACCCTGCAGGGGGAGAGAGTGAGGGGGTAGAGAGAGAGAGAGAGAGAGAGAGGAGGAGAGAGGGAGAGAGGGGTCGCGCACGTTGTCGCGAGTCGGCCGTCCATCGGCGCTTGCCTCCCCCTGGCGCCAGTAAAACTAGAGGAGCATGTGTTTTCCGTTCGGCCCCTACTGTGGGCCAGCACTTCCCCCTCCCTCCTTTTCTCTCTCTCTCTCTCTCTCTCTCTCTCTCCCTTTTGCTCTCCCTCTCTCTCTCTCTTTCCCTTTTGCTCTCCCTCTCTCGCCACACACACATACACTTGCAGAGGCAGCACGCGCGAGCCCACATGGTTGTTCAGTATGATGTGTCAGGAAACCTCGTACATCGCGTACGTACTTGATGAAACGGTGAGGAAGGAAACAAGGCGCTTAGTAATGCCGTGCGAGACAATAAGAAAGGCAGACCGTAAGCCTCGTCACGCTGGGTCCTTAATGGAGTGCGAGAGTGGAGGGCAGGGCAGCAGCGCGAGTCGTCACATGGGTCGTCACAAACCTGCGGGGGGCAACGGCGGAGGAGGGGGCACTGAAAGAAAACGTGTGTAATAACCATATTTACGTAAATTTATTTATAACCGTATTAATTTTTAAACCAGAGAATGTTTTAAAAATCATTTGCCACCCGATGCCCTTTCTAAAAAAAGTCACGTTTGAGGCAATCTTCAATTCGTGATTAATAAAACAATTCAATTATAATTGTATTGCAAATCAGCTACTGGTGTTTTCATAGTAAATAGATGACGTTGCTCCTTAAGAAATTACATCCTAAGTACAATTTTTTGTTCTTAGTTGACAACAATCTTTTTTCGTCTGTTTCTACCGTGAAAAAGAGAGGAGAGGGAGGAGGGGGGAAGAGACAGCGTGACGGTGGTCTGGAATGAGTCACCTCTGCCTCCCTCCATTCGCGGCCACTCCAATGGGCATAGCAGCCCGAGTGCCCCGGTTCGGTAACCTTTCCCGAGGACGCGACGATCGGTGGTGTGTGCCCGATTTCTTTAATTATACCAAATTTTCCGCAGCTCTAGCCAAACTCTCTCGTACCATATTTGGCTTTCCGCGGCGGCTCCCAACTCCCGCTATCCACCCGCTGCCTCTGTTTCTGTCATCGATTTGTTTTCGGACTGTGTACCCGGCGTCGGTCGCGACGGCGACGCGTCTTCCTGCGCCGAAAATGATGACCCTCCTCCGCTCGCCGGCCGCGACGCCACGGGCGGCGGACGCCGGAATGTCAACAAGGATGTGGCCGGGGGGAGGGGGCTGCATTGTCTCTCTGAACGAGAGGAGAGGTTATTAGGGGAATCCCTCGCAATCCGACTGACAGACACGGTCACCGGCCACCTTTACTGTACGCCTACGGGTGTCGCACACAGCAGCCCGTCCATTTCGAGATTAATGCACCGCAGTCA
>NW_026267414.1:72045-73412 GCF_000697945.3 Frankliniella occidentalis | reverse complement strand
CAGCTCATTGGGGGGAGATGGGGCGCGCGGGGCAATATTGTACACCTCCGCGCGCAAAGACTGCTGCTTGTTGTTCTCGGGAGTGACCATCATGGGGGGAGGGGGCTGCATTGTCTCTCTGAACGAGAGGAGAGGTTATTAGGGAAATCCCTCGCAATCTGACAGACAGACACGGTCACCGGCCACCTTTACTGTACTGGCGTGTCGTACACAGCAGCCCGTCCATTTCGAGATTAATGCACCGCAGTCAACCGCAGTTACCATTGTTCTTTTTTTCTCGCAAAAATATTTTTGAGCAAAACTTGGTCGCAACAACTCAGGGAATGATGAGAACACCTGCCTGGGAATCATCGTGGCAAAAATTAATCAAAATTAATCAAAATCAACAGAAATCTCTTAAATTAAGTTGGTAACTGGTGGAACTGGTACAAATTAGTCGAAATAACGGTTTTTACCACACTAGACAACCTCCAAGGAATGAATAATACGTGCACACATTAAAGGGGAGTTGCCCCCTCGGTGCAGTGTAATCTTTGCAGGCGCCCGCCATAAAGATGAAAGCGCGCTCCATGACACGCCGCGACCCTCGGCCGCCCTCGGCTGCTCTCGCACCCGTTCGGTGCCCGGGCCGCCCGGGCCCTCCTCGGGGCCGCGGCGCGGGCCATTAGCAGGGGAACGGGCCGGAACGCGCGCCCCAAAAATCACTCTCACTTTTCCGACTTTTCCGCCGCCTTGGCCCGGGCCGTTACTATTCCGCCGAGTGGGTCTAAATACATGGCGTCGAAATCAAACCAACGGGCGAAAACGTCATTGGGAGTTTCAGTTTCAGCACGGGTTGGTGGCGGAGCGGAGCGCCTGCAGCCAGGCGGGGTAGGCAACCCCGCTTGACACGCGTGCATCGTTTTGCCTACCCGCACGGCGCTCTCCACCCACCCAGCGCCCCGCTGCTGCCAGGGATTCCGCACAGAGGCCGACGACGCCCTGCCCTCGGGTGGAGAACATTATTATCTTTATAGCGCCAGATGCGTGGTTTGTGGACGGGTCCTGCACGCTTGCGCAAGAGTGCACTTTAGAGTGCGTGCGTGCCCGTCCGGCCGGTGCGCTGCGGTGATTCAGTGCTGCTCTCTGATCACTTACGTGTCGATCTGCGTACCACTTTCACTTTTATCATCATCGCCGGAGCAGACGTGACGCTATGCCGCTCAAAGGGCAAACACCAGATAGCGAGCCGCCGCCGCAGAACGCCATGAGAAATGTGCGGACGTCAGGATGAGAAATTAGTCTTCCTACTCGCGGGATACTTGTCGGGAGTCGGGTGGGGCGGGGCGGGGCGGCGGGGCGCCCGCGGGCCGATGGAGTCGGCGGAC
>NW_026267414.1:61211-71995 GCF_000697945.3 Frankliniella occidentalis | reverse complement strand
TCACTTACGTGTCGATCTGCGTGGGCCGCCCTGCCGCTAGGGGGCCGGGGGGGACCGGCCTGCACCCCTCTCTCACATCCTCTCTCTCTCTCTCTCTCTCTCTCTCTCTCTCTCTCTCTCTCTCTCTCTCTTGCTCACTCTTGCTCTCTTCTCGTCCGCGTAGGTATACTGCTTTACATTAGTCCTCTCTACCATTAAGGAGGAGTGGCTTTGGCTTATACCACAGTCCTGAGTCTGAGAGAGAGAAAGAGAGAGACAGAGACAGACAGAGAGACTGAGACAGACAGGACAGAGACAGAGCCAACAACAACACCGCGCTAGGAACACGTTGATAACATTTGCACTCTGAGAGCGTGTCATCCTCATCGTTTATGGGGGTCACTTTTGTAGTGGTGGTGAATGACACGGAACGCCTGTTAAACTGTAAGCGCTCGTGAAAGAGGACGCTCTTATCCAATCTACCGTTACCGTTATTTTTTCGCGCCATATCTACGTGCCATACATTTTTATAATGGCATTTTGTCAAATTCAAGATATTTTTACAAAGCATGTGAAAAGTTACATCGCTTTTATGAATGTGCCTCGCCGGATAGTCACTTTGATTTATCACATTACGAAAAAACAGACATCACATATGGGACAGAGGACAGGACATGCAGAGCAGCGGGCGCTTTTTCTGCTCGTTGCCGTATCTCGCGCATCGCAGCCGCCGTCTTGCGTGCGTTCTCCTGCTTCTGCCGCAGCATTAGCAGGCCGTGCCGTCCGCCGCGCCGGCCTGTGGGGCAGCAGTGTAATGGGCGGCCTAATCACAGGCAGCGCCGGCCTGCGGCGCCACGCCTCGCCACGCCACGCCACGCCACGCCACGCCACGCCACGCCACGCCACGCCACGCCATTCCACCACTTGCTGCCGCTGCGCCGTGTAGTGGGCGCGGGGTATGGCACCTCGTCCCGTGCTCCCCATGCTGTTTGAATTTTTCGCGGAACTTTTCATAAAATTTTTCTGCAGAATTTTCCAAACTGAAATCGAACGGTAGTCGCATCCGCGGGTGTTCGATTTTATGACGAGATTCACATCCAAATCGCTGACGGCAACGTGCCTTGCCCTGGTGCTGCTGCTACCGCTCCTCACTTCCTCCGCTGCGCGGCCCAGACCTCCTCTCTTCCTGCCTGCAGAGCTCGGTACGCGGCCGGTGTTAGGCGCGGGGCAGGAAGCGAGCGCGCACGCGTGCGCCGGTTTGTTTGCATAAAGGATGACCGGGTGTGACTACTTGACACCGCCCGTGGGACCCAGCAAGCAGGCCGACCCGCCCACCTACAATTTCCTCACCTCTCTCATTTTATCTTCAGCTGTCTGTCTGTATGTGTCTCTCTCTCTCTCTCTCTCTCTCTCTCTCTCTCTAGCACACACTCATTTTCAGAGCGCGTGTCCTGTTTGTTCGTGCCTATGCGCCCCCTTCCTGATGCCTGTAGGCTCAAAGGCGCGGATGCGGACTCGATTCCGTTCCGTTCCCGCGCGCCTCGGCGGGGTGCACGAGACTCGCCCCCCCCTCCCTCCTCTTCCTACACACACTACTTCACCCTTGAACTTTTCGCCCGGTTAGTTGTTGTGTCTTTTACTTTTGTTGAACCGACTAGTGCATAGTGCGGCGCGCGGGGTGCCCTGCATGGCGTCGCGGCGTTGGCGACAAAGGTCAGCGGTGGCGCGGCTAAAGTGGCTGAGTCACTGAAGAGCGAGACCTGCGCGACCCAAACAGCGGCGACACGACAGCAACTGTCCGCGAGACAGGGAGTCTGAGGTACAGAGGGCGCGACAACGGCAGCAGGGCATCAATTCGTCTTTTCTGTTTCTGCCCCCCCCCCCCCTTACCTTCCTCTTTCCCCTCCTGGTTTTCATTCCCTGCTGCTGCTCCGCGGGATTGGCACTGAACTATAGACGCCGTCGGAGGGTGTGAAACATTGCGGTACCGGGCGTGGCGGGGCGTGGCGGGGCGTGGCGTGGCGGGGCGTGGGGGCCGCGTCCGCCGTCGTCGTGAAGCTGCCGCCATGCCGCCGACACAACGGCCCCTTCATTGTATTCCTCCCTCCCGGGCCGGCGGCGCGGGAGGCCCGGAGCATTTAACGCCCAAGGAAGAAAAACTGTGCGGACCGTGTCAGCAGCCCTCGAGGGGGAGGAGGAAGGAGGAAGAGGGGGTGGCGACCTGACAATGGCTAACCCCGCGGCACGGTTAGAGCGGCGGCACCGCCATAGCGCTCCGCGATCCGAAAGGCATTTATCCGTCTGCTGCTGCGGTGGCAGCGGCGGCGGCTGGACTGGGGACCGTTCTCAAAGCATTGAAGCAAGTAGTCACTCAGCTCATTGGGGGGAGATGGGGCGCGCGGGGCAATATTGTACACCTCCGCGCGCAAAGACTGCTGCTTGTTGTTCTCGGGAGTGACCATCATGGCTTTGGCCTCATTTCAAAACGGCTATGTAATCTTGTAGCGCGCGGTCGTGGTGCGCGCGCGTCTCCTTCTCGCGCTCCTGGACGCACGACGACGGCCCCCCTGTGGACCGGAGGAGCCCCGCTCACGGCAGGTGGCCCCGCCGGGGCCTGCACCGCCGACGTCGCCGCCGCCGCCACCGGCGAAGAGCGGCGCGCGGGGCCTCAAAGCGGAGGCAAACGGAGGCAACAAAGGCGATCTGCTGGGCGCACATCCTCCGCCATTTGGGGCAAGCAGCGGCCCGCGGGCGGGCTAGCGGGGAGGGGAGGAGGAGGAGGAGGGTCAGCTGCGGCTCCAGGACGGAGTCGACGGGAGTCCGCGGCGCGGTCGCCAGCGGGACGCGACGCACCGTCAGGCGCCCCCCCATGAGGAGGGCTCCGGACAGACGGACGAGTAGAAGACGTTGGTTTTTCGGCGATCATTGTTGTGTGCATTGTTGCATTGTGCCGACGGGCCGTGAAGGACGCCGTCAGCAGGACGCCCCTTGGGACATCTCTCCCTGTTAGGACGTCCGGCCGGGGTGTGGCGGGGCGGGGTAGGGCGGGGCGGGGTGTGGTGGGTTGGCTCGCGGTACGCCGGGCCCAGCGCTGACCCCTCATACTACCTCTAGGGAGCCCCAACGCCGGAAGTAGGGGGGAGTGGTAAATGCAGGACGACGGCGCCTCATGAGAATGCGTTTACCATTCAGCGACAGCGCACTGTAACTGTATCGGTTTCGGCTGCAGTGGCACTCGTCGAAAATAAAAACAACCTAATTTACATGGATGACAGCAAACGTGAGAGTTAGAGAGGCGTTTAGCGCGAGACACGCGAGTAGTCGTTGTGCCATCTCTCTCTCTCTTCCTATCTTTTCTCCCTGTATGTCTTTTTTTTCTCTCTCTCTTTTATTATGTCTCACCGTATGGACACGCCCGGAAGAAAGGCGCGAGGTTGGTCCAATCAGCAGCAAGTGGGCGGGCAGGTCGCGGAAGGGATTCGGCCAGGCAGACTGTTGTCTTTAGAAGCCGCCCGGGCCTGGAGGCGAGGCGGGGGCAGGGGCAGGGTGGGGCGGGGCGAGGCGGGCACCGCACCCTCCTGGTGGCTGCGAGCGCCACGGCGGCGGCGGACGGCTGGCCTTGATATTAATCAACAACTATAACGTCGATAGTCGGCCGCCCAGCCCCCGGGCGGGGCGGGTATGTAGCGCCGAGGTACACGGGCGAGTACCAGGTGTGGCGGGGCGGGGCGGGGGAGGGTGTTATTGCAGGATGAGTGTGTACCGGCCCATTGTCCGAGATGGCTGTATGACTGGTATTGCAACGCGGAGGAGCCCCGGTCCTGGACGACCGTTCCAAAGGCGAGTACGTACCGGTGGATAGGGAAGGTACCGCACGGTAGTATGGTTCTCCGGCGGCAAAGGAGAACAAAAAATGGAAGTAGGAGCAGGGAGATCAGAAAAAAAGAAGAGTTCGTGTTCCTGTACCGGTTACACGCGTCATGTTCGTTAGGTCATGCCTTATCGTTCATCGCGAACCATGCAGCAGATGTGGTGGGGCGAAAAACTGGTCTGCCGCACTACTGTGCAGTGTGCACTTATCACTATACGCACCACTCTTTTTCTTCGCGCTCATGACATTGAGCTGTCCATTCTGACCATTCGAGTTAAAGATATAGGGTCGATGCTTCAAAACCGCACAAGTTTGACTTTACTACGAATGTATTTTAGCATGGGATGAGAATTTGTGATTACATTCCTTGGAGCCGTGCGGGCGCACCCTCTACGACCCGAAAAAGGACCGATCTCATGATGCATAAACCACCAAGGATACATAACTGCCCGACAATTGTCCCGGCCAGAGCAGAGACAGAGGCGTACAACGTCTGTAAGATGTATGTAGTGGTGCGGCTCGGGCAGGGATGCGGGCGAGCAGCGCGGAGCAGCGCCACATGGCCTACGCGTATCCGGCACGGCTCCCTTGGCATAGCGTCCGATAATGTGTCTTCGGAACGATTGGACCCGGCCGCTTATGGCAGCAGACTAGCCATTGACCTCCACGAACGGAGTTGTTGTTGTTGTTTGCTACATTCCCCACAGAAAGACTCTACATTGATAATTCTCTGGCCTATTACAATGTAAAGATTTTCCTCTTTTCACTGAGTCTGGTTTTGCGATACTTTTAATACAAAACCATGCGATTCCCACGCTAAAGGGCATGATAACTCCAAAAAATGTGATAAAAGTATCACATTATTATGATAAAATCATCACAAAAGTTGTTTTATTACAGTTTTTGTGATGATTTTATCATGTGATACTTTTATCACTTTTTTTGGAGTTATCATGCCCATTAGCGTGTGAATCGCAAAACACCAGTTATCGCAAAAATTGAGTAAAAGTATGTCACAAAACGGATTTCAGTGTTCTTATTATTATTATTTTCATCTAGAATTTCCACTTCCAAATTTTGACGTGAATAGGGACAAAACCCTAGAAATATCAGAATTTTTTGGTAAATATCCTCCAGCAACAAGAAGGGTGTGTGTTGTGCGTGTGCGTCGCTTCGACTTCCACCAGAACATACTACTCTTTAATTAGTACCACGAACGTGTGAAAACCATAGGGAGAAAAAAATCTGAGTATAGCGCAGTAGCGTTACAGCTGTGGCGTGGCCGACTCCTCGGAAAAATGCTTTTGAAATGCACGCGCTTTATTGTACCGCAAGGACCATGTTCCTCGCACTAGTTGGGCCCGCTACGCTCGGACGGGCTGTGCTGCATGCGCTCTACAAAGTCATCAGATAGTCTAGAAAACCAGACCAGTTTGAGTAGCCTTCTCCCTGCTCTTCCTCTTTTTTTTCAGTATTTATTTTGGGCTGGAAGTAGCGTTAAAGAGCAGGGCAAGATACTTGCCGTACTGTATGTTACGACCCGTTATGCTACACACCGTTCTGTTTATGTTTTTTCTTCTCGCTAACTCAGGTACCCCCCCCCCCCTCGTTTTTGTTCTTTCCTCCTCTGAAGTTGGACGAAAGCCCTGCTTGCGAGGTGAACGCTCTTCAAAGCTTGCTACCGTGACCACACACACACACACACTTGCACACAACATTGCGTGTTATCTCGCGGGGTATTTTTTCTGCTCGTGTGTGAGTGGAGCAGGTACGTGTGTGGTCGGTCGAATTTTTGGGGTGAATTACACGAGAAGTGAAATCCCTCCTCACCTCCGCCCCGCGCCGAGTTACGTGAGTTGCGTCACTTTTTGAGATCCGCGTTTATTTCCCTCTTGATTACCGATTCATTTCCTTTTTTTCCCAACGCACGGCGCCTTGGCGGCGCGGCGTCGACTCTAAAGCCTATCCTCCTTTTAGCTCCTATATTATGAAATGGGTTAACCTACATATTTTATATGCTTTTTCGTGGATATGCGTCTTGTGCCTCCATCGCTCGCGCACGCTTAAAATTTGGGGCATATTTGAGTCGGCCTTGCTGACGGCACGGGGCGGCTTTGCCAAGGTTACCTTCATCCATCAAACATCACGCAAAATATTAAAACTCGCCGAATGGCTCGCCGCTTGTGTTTTGTAACGTTTGTTACACACAACTAAATTGTCCTGCTGCCCCCCTCCGCCCCCCTCGTCCGTCCTCCATGAGGACCAGGAGGCCCAGCCTTCACGAATGCAATCTCTGGCGAGCCGGAGCGGCTGCTCCGTGCCCGCGGCTCATGCAAATAATTAAGACTCCCGAAGCAGCGCCTTTTCGGCGAATGTCTAATTGCGGCCGGAGCAAACAGACATCACATCATCGGGCGCAACCCGCGTGGGGGGCCTCCAGTGGGCTGCAGGAGGACGCCGCGGGAGGCCTGCGGGACGACCCGGACGTCCAACTTCAACTTGGGGCGTAACGGACGGAATGCATGCGGGGTCGAGTGCTTTCATATTATTTTTTAAGCACGTACATTACATCTGTCGGGACATTACTTTTTATTCGTCAGGCGACAACTTCCTCCATTGAGAAAAATGCATTTTACTTTTGTTTTTCTTTATTTTTGGGAAATACTTTGAAATTGTCTGAGCGCGGCGTCCACGTAGTTCTCGCCTCGTCGGGAGCGTCGCGGCACAGCTTGTCATTATTGTCTCCAGGAAGCCGGGCTGGACATACCTCTCGCAGTTAACACAACCCTCCCGGGGGCGCGCCGCCTGGAGCCTCCAGCAGCTCCTCGCGGCCTCCAGCAGCAGTAGCAGGCAGGCTGGAGGCAGGTGCGCCGCCGGTCATTCCCGGCGGGCCGCCGCGGGGGCCTCGCGGGGGACAGAGGGCCGCCGCCGCCGATTGCCGCCCCATCCCATCCCGCGGACAAACGGCGACCAGGAATTGCATTCCCTCCCGGACTAGACTCCCTGTAATAGCAGCAGCAGCAGGCGCGCTGGCCGAGATCCATAACGGCGAGCCCTCCTTGCACTTCCACTTGCAAATTTATATATTTCGAACATTTTATTCGAGGAAAATTTTGGGAACCGCCCCTGCTTAGCTCTATTGTCTCTCGATCCACCAGCAGCTTATTCCCCGCCTGTCTCATCAGCACTGCTACCGCTGCTGGTAATTAGGCGCGACTTTATGAAGGACCACGGCGTCCATTTCCGTCATTGCCGCGCGGTGTGCTTCTCGGCGCACCACTCAGCGCCCCGCCCCGCCCCGCCCCGCCCCGCCCCTCGGCGCCACGCGCGGGTCCACGCCACCTGCGGTTAGCTTATTAGCTGGGTGCCTCGGCCTCTAACGAGCTCAGCCCGACCCGGGCGGCGACATTGCATGGCCACTGCACGTGCCCCTTACCAGCGCCACCGCTGCTGCTGCTGCTGCTGGCCGAGAGAGAGAGAAAAGGAGAAAGAAAAAGAACAACCTTGACGGGCGCGGTATTCGAACCCGTAAACATTAGGGCAAGGTTTTGCGCCCGCGCGCATATACACTTGCACAGTCGGAGCGCGTTTTTGTACGTCGTCCGCCGGCGTCCCTCCCGACATGGTCAAATCTGTAATGTTGTTGCTGCTGTTTGGAGTCTGCTGCCGGCTCCGGCCGCTCGAGAAGTTTGCTGCCGCCTGTTTCGTTTCTTCTTCTTTGTTGCTTTATTTTTTTTTCGTATTTTTATTTTTGTTTTGTGTTGGTCATCCTCCGACTGCGGACCGAAATGAAACTCAGCAGACAGTTTCGGAGCGCGCGGCGATGATGGCGGTATCAGCTGCTCAAGGGCAGAGCAGGGGACGAGGGCCGTAGCGCCGAGCGTAGCGCGCCATGCGACACGGGACACTGTTTTCTTTTTCTTCTTTTAAATCACGGCTTAGTGCTACTGGTACAAAAAGTACCACAAAAAGATGTGAAAATGTATCATTTTCACCACATTTTGTTCAAGTGTTGTACGAAAACTAGGTTTACTGAGAGTTGGAAAATGCACCAAAATATTTGCATTTGCTGCTCTTTGTAGTAACAATAACTTATTACAACACCAACATTTGTATACATAGTGCATTTTCATGATTGGCTCTGTTCACGCACTCGAAATGTCAGTCTATCTACTTTGAGGCAAACAAAAATAATTTTTCGTCAACGTTTTTGCCCGGGTGTCACGGCGCTCTGATGACGCTGCTGGTGCCACTGGTGCTGGTGGGCAGGGCACCCACGCGCTGCTGCAGACACCTTGTTTCTTTTTTGTACCCTGTTTTCCTCTCTCGCTCTTCGCGCGATCAAAGAGAGAAGTATAGAAAAGAGACGACTCGCTGGATGCCCAGCCGAATGGCTAAAACAAGGGAGTCGTTCTGACGGGTCGGGTATCGTATCGGAGACTTTAACGCCCGAGTGCGACGAAAGGGCCTGCCCATGTCGCAGGCAGGCAAAAAACCTCCAAATATTATTTTTCACAATTCTCTAAAACTTAAGCTTTAAAAAGCGCAATAAAATTCATTCTAGTTTCAAAGTAGTAACGTTTCAACATTTCTTTTATTTTGGGTATATCTTGAGGAATTTCAAGAGGGGAAGTGGGGGTTGAAAACAATTTCTTGCATATCTCAGATAGATTCTAGAGTAATTGTTACTAATTTTTTCTGTTCTTGTTTGTTACAGGTGAGCAACAACTCAAGGCCAGAATCTGAGGTGGCCAACTTTGTAAGAACCATTGACTCTTGTAAGTAAAATCTTCCTTTAAGTGTATTTAAAAATCAAGCACGACTTGACATCGCACAATACTACTACTGATGCGTGAGTGCCTCTAAGAAAATGAAAGAACTATCCAAATTTTTTTTTGAATGAGTGTAGCACCTTCAGTGTCTTTATAAAAGGCACTAAAGCATTTTACACCCTTGTTTAAAAAATCTTTAGAAATTGTTGAAATGTTCTGCTAAAACATAAGTAGCTCTTTGGGATTTTTTCAGTGTGCGTGTGTGTGTGCGGCAGTGCGCTGGCTGCGCGCGCGTACGTGTATGACAGAGCTTGGAGGCAGTACGGAAAACTGTTGGCAATAAGTCATGGGAGTGGCCTGGCCTGGCTCGCTCCCGCTCGCGCCTGGCGCACGGCGGGGTCGGCCTCGCTCTAGTGTGACATCTCATTGCAATAAGTGCACAACGCCCAGCACAACGCCCAGCGCGCCCTGGCCACAGTGACAGTGCGGGGGGAGAGATCTTAATTATATGCTCCACCCACCAAAAAAAGAAATAAGAGAACGGGAAAAGGCAAGTTAAAATGAGAAGTTTATAAGAAAACACATTTATAAATATCTGTTTAGGGTGTGTGAAAATTGTTAGGAAATAAATCCGATAGAATTTCTGATTGCAACGAAATCACTTTACAATGGGTGTGCAGTGGGCAGCGTCATGATGCAATCCACAGAGAAGCCCCAATAAGACGTTTCCAGGAGCGATTTTCTGATTATCACGTAATTCTGTTCGACACGCATCATTGTCGCGGAATGTACCGCGTGCGTGGCCGAGCTCGCGCGTGATGCGGACGGACGGCTAGACAGACAGACAGACAGACAGACAGACAAGACAGACAGACAGGCAGACAGACAGACGGACAGACATGGGCAAGTCCGCCTGACCGTCAAAAAAGAGGCGGAAATGTTAATGGTGCCTTATTTGCCTGGTTCCTCTCCGCTTCCACCCGCTTTTGGTCTGAGTGGGGCGCTCGGCGTCAGTTAGTTAAGTCGAGCCTGGAGAAAATAAGGCAGGAGGGCGGAGAGAAAAAATAGAGGGCAAAAAAAGGTACCACTACAAAGAAAGGTGTAACCCTACAAACCTTGCGTTAGTTAGCCCCCACCCCTACTCGCGTTTGCCGTTAAAACTCCGTGCGTAACGTCCGTTACCCCGGGGCTGGCCAGGCCGGTTGGTGCCCAGTGGTGCCTGCCTCTGTTCGTTGTGCCTCGCAAACCGCTACACACTAGCAGAAGCAGAACGGGGTGAGGACGCTCCTCTTAATCTCTGATCGCGAGGCCATAGTAGACCATATAGTAATGTGTGTGCTGGTGCCGCTGGGCCATGCAGCCTAGATCGCGCTCAGAAAATAACAAAACCAAACCAGACAGAGGACGGTCTTACTTGTTACAAACAGTAAGAAAAATACTAAGGGTAGATAACACGCTCTAATGCCGTGTTGTCCAATGCTACGAGAATGTGTGGAACCGAGTTAAACACACATTTTTGTGGTCGGACAAACATCGTTTTACATGTTGGATTATCAAAGTCCTCCCCGAATTTCAAGCTCCAGTATACCGCAAGTAAGGGGTTCAGTCTCCAGCTGTGTACGGGCCGCATTGCGGGTGGAGAGGTCCACCTTGGCCAGGCCAGCCCAGGCCAGGCCGGCCCATAGGCTAAAGCCTAGGCCAGCCACCCTCCACACCCGGATTGGTAATGCCGGCCGTAACGGGTCGCCATTGTGCATGAGAGACATGTAATGTAATAGGAGCAAGCGGCCGCATTTGAACGCGTACCCCCCCCCCCTCTCTGCCCCTTCACCTCTCCCTCTCTCTCTCTCCCTCTCGATTTTTCCTTTCCCTTTTTCGCGTCGCCCGATGGAAGCCTTTCACGTCTTAATTAACATGGCAAGGGGCCGCGCGCTTGGCGGGCACAGGACAAGGGTGCCCGACGACATCAATGAGAGAGAGAGAGAGAGAGAGAGAGAGAGAGAGAGAGAGAGGGGGGGGGGGCAGGGAGAAGGGAGCGGGGGTGTGGGTTTAGTCCCGCCGCTCTCCCAGGATGGGATGCGCTGATGGATGATGGAGACGTCGCCCAGACGGACGGACAGGCCCGGGCGGCATAACGAGTAGCTTGTTCATTTTGTTCAGAG
>NW_026267414.1:55885-61161 GCF_000697945.3 Frankliniella occidentalis | reverse complement strand
CCCCGCCCCGCCCCGCCCCGCCAGCGCGCCGCATGATGAGGTTTCGTTGTTACATATCAGATCGCGCATCGCGACCCGCGGTATCACTGCTGCTGCTGGTACTGCTGGCCGCTCGCCCAACAAAAGCCGCGCGAATCACCGACGGAAATCGGTAAAGATAGAGAAGTATTAGTGCGGTGGTCTCGGCGTGCGCTTGTCGACAAGCCGTGTCAGGAAGCGAACCATTTCTCAAGAAGTAGTGACACCGTTCTGGGCCGTATGAAGTAAGCTAAAGGGTGGGGTTGGCTGGAAAAATAAAAGTAAAATCAGAACGACCCCCCTTTACCCGCCTTTGGCTTATCCTCAAGGCGGAGGACACAGCAGTATAGGGAAGTCACGGGTACGCGTCGTGCAAGTAGTAACATCGGATACGACGACGTTTCGTTAAACCACCCGCACAGTTTTGTGTGCGAGTGCGCGCCGTCATTTAGGACTTCTTACGACTTCTTATCGGCGTCAATGACCATGAAATGACTTCCATAGTCGCTGTACTCGGGTCCCGCCCCCGCGCCGCGTGCCCCGCGTGAAAACCAGGCGCATTACCACCGAGGCGCGGTGCAGCGAAAACAACCCCCCCCCCCCCCCCCTCCTCCCTTTTCCTGCCTTTAATCAGGGCCCATCCGCCCTCTGGGTGATTATTCGCACGCCGCTAATTGCAGGAAGGAATGGGCGAATGAATGAATGAATGAATGAAGAATGAGACTTGAATGAGACCGGGGGCCGCCGGCTGCGTCCGCGGAGGCGACGGCGGCTCAGGTCGGCGGCGGTGCTGCTGCTGCTGGCGCCCGCCGCCCCGGAGGCGGCCCCCTGCCAGTCTCGTATAATGAAGATGAGGTTGATATGCGCTGAGGATGAGCAGATGAGCCCCCGCGGCTGACCGCTACGGCGGCGGGGCCGGGCGGGGCTGTGGGGGGACTCTTTCGCCAGCTATGCGCTGCTGCAGCCGGTCCCGTTCCATGACCGCTCTGCCGACGCCCCGATCTTTGTACTCTGTTCGGTCTCCCGCCGCAGTGCGGCCAGCCCTGCCGGAGTCACTTAGGCCCCTAGCTTACCCCGCTCGTGGGCCTCAGCCCTGCCGGAGTCACTTAGGCCTCTAGCTTACCCTGCTTCTAGCTTACCCCGCTCACCCCGCGCCGGACGCCGCGCGTCTCATTTCCCCTCTGTCTGTGCGACGTCACTTCCATCGAGATCACACTCTACTCTGCCGCA
This sequence comes from Frankliniella occidentalis, assembly GCF_000697945.3. Taxonomy (NCBI): domain Eukaryota; kingdom Metazoa; phylum Arthropoda; class Insecta; order Thysanoptera; family Thripidae; genus Frankliniella; species Frankliniella occidentalis. Next base: position 59,913 of record NW_026267414.1, on the reverse strand, counting down.
GTTTCTTTTTCTAGTTTTTTTGGCAGTGTGAAATTTTTTTTCGTAAATTTACCTCATATTCTGCATTTCCGATTTATAAAATATGTTGTAAATTTAAGACAGCCCATCCCTGCTCGTAAATTAATTCCAAGTCGGTACGGGCCACGGAGTGCTTGTAATTTTACAACACACATCATGGAGAATTTTCCTGTAGCCCTTACAACTTATTACATGAATAGTTGTAACTTTGGAAGTTGATTTAAATCACAGTTGATTTAAATCACTCGCGCGCTGCGCCGGCCGGCCTGGCCATTGGCCAATGAGAGCGAGAGAGAGAGGCGAAGCGGTGGGGGCCGGGCGAGACGACGCATCAGTCAGTCAGCCCAGCCGGGCACGCACGCAGCAGCTCCGGTCCATAGCCATCTCCCTCCGTGCTCCTCTCGCCGCAACGGAGCCGAGTCCATCGGGCGACGTTGGGCCTTGTGTTGTTGTTATATCGAGCACATCCCCCCGTAGTGCACCATCATGTACGTGTCACGGCAGCGGGACCTCAAGGCGCGCAAGGACAAGCGCGCCGACGCGTACGTCCGCGCCTTCATGCTGTCCACGCCCAAGGACCAGTTCCTGATCCAGGTGAGCCGGACGTCACCCCCCTGCCTTGTTGTGGTTGACTGGAGCGCCCCGAGCTGCTCCCCTCTCCTGCACGGCCTCGGCCACGACACCGCGCGGCACAAGTTCAAGTTGGCTATGCGAGGCCGCGTGTCTATGCCGCCCTCCTGCGCCGGCCGCGCGCATCTTGGGCTTGATGCGAATCTGGATCCGACTCGTCCGGTTTAAACTTGGGGAGTAGAAGGAGAGGAACGCGGCGTTTGCGTGCAGATGGAGATCTATAGCGGCAAAGAATTGCCTGCCTGGAGGTTTGTTTATGTGGCCTGGCCGGCCGCCGTGACTTGGTCGACCTCATATTACCCCTCCTCCTCCTCCCCTGCGCAGGGCTTCTAAAATACAACAGCTGATGATTACTTGGCCATCACTGTCCAATCAAAAGCGGTGCAGCTGCCGGGTCTAGGCCCCCCGCTTCTATTTCCCCTTCACTCGCGACTGTATTCGAAATGTTTTGCTTCTGCCGCCCCTCCCTCTCACGTCGCTTCTGCTCAACACAACTCTCGGGCTTCACAAGCAGAGCAGGGAGAGTTTGGCCCACCCACCCACTAAACAGCCCCCCCCCCCCTCTCTTCCCATCATGCATACTGGTTCTGTCGCGGTTACACGCGCGGCTCACCCTCTGGCGCAGCCCTGCAAGTGACGCGTGGCAAAGCCGGCGACGCTCCTCTAACCCCAGGAGGAGGCCAGAGGAATGGTCGTATTTTCAAGCACGTGACGCCTTTCAGGTCGTGTTTAGTGGGTGACGGATGAGGTGAGGGATGAGGGGCGTGTCATTGCCCCATCCGCGGCCACGGCGCGGGCTTTGCACGGCCCGCCCGACGCGCGCACGACTCTCTGAAATCTGTCCCGAATCCCTCGAGGAGCAGCTCGTAGCGTGGGCCCGAGCAGACGATGACCCCCCAGGTCCGCTGCGTGCCCGGCCTGCTCTGCTCGACATGGCCGCTCCCGCAGCTAGACACGCCGCTTTGCTGTCGCTCACGGTGAGATGAACTGAGTCGTCAACCCCTCCTTCCTTCTCTAGAATAATTTCTGGGTCGCTCCGGGGCAGACGAGTCGTCTTTTCCTCTTCAAATCGGCCAAGTTTGCAAATAGTAATTATTTTCCCTCCGCGGGGCGGGGATCCCGTTTGTCGAGAAGAGCGGCACGCTACATCCATAAAATTCTCAGATCTGCGCTTGTTTCTGCGATCTTGCAATGGTGTTTTCGGTCGATAAACCAAAGGCGTTTTACATCATTAGTACAGACTCTGCCCCCTCCCGCCCCCTCCCTCCCCGGTGAGCGGTTCGCGACGCCCTCCGCTCGCGGCCCTGCCCTTGTGGCTCTGCGCTCAACCCTAGGAGTCCGTATTTTTAGTGATTGGAAGTTCTACAACACATTTCTGCATTGCGCCGCACTGGATGTGTTAAACAGCCGAGGAAAATGCCGGAATGGAGGTGTCGAACTACCACTCTGGTACGTTTTGCGTTCGGAGAGCCCCCCCCCGTCCTCCTACTACCCTTCCCCATTTCTCTCCCCCTCTCTCTCTCTCCCTCCCTCCCTCCCTCGTTCCTGGAATCGTCATGGAGCCGCGGAATGGCCAGCTCACCGCGAGTCATTATCAGTTTTGTGCTTTTTGTAGGGAGGGCGATGGCGATGCGATCCCCGGGAGGGCCTTGGCCTCCGCTGTCGCGCCAAGGTCGGGCCGGGCGGGCCGTGACAGGGCGCGGCCGGAAATGGGACCTGACGGGCGCAAAGGTGCAAAGAATGATGGATTGGAGGAATGTTTGACCACCTCCAGTCCAGAATAATGGTGCACCTAGTCTAAAACCAAATGACAAACGGACATCTGTGCTTCGCTCCTCAATTTTCGCTCGAATTTTTGTCATTTAGTTCAACCCGGGAGTTATTTTTGCAATAAGCAATGGGTCCTTAAACTTGTTCACCTACCTCTGTGACAGTCGTTGATTGGTTATTGATTTGAAGGATCCTGGTGAGGGTGTTGTTGATTCCCACGATCGCCTCGGCTCTCACGTGACAGGCCTGCCGGGGTGTGACGCAATGCATCAGGTGCTTTCGGGTCGGGTGGGGCGGGGCGGGGTGGGGCGACGCCAGGCGTCCGCCCGAGGTGTTAACGAGGCGGCTGTTAGTGCAAGTGCAACGCCCCCGGCCGGGCTCGCCCAGGCTGACCAGCGAGAGAGAGGTATCCCAAACAACGCCCGCTCTTGCCCGTGCGTCGGACACGGGCCAATGGGTCTGGGCTTTCTTCACGGCGCGGTGCTGTACCCACCGGTTAGGGGCCGTTTTAGGAAACACGTGAAACATGGGGATTTAAGGGTGGTCCACGCACTTTTCTTTGTTTCGGATTTTAGGGGTCATTTTAATTTTGGAACGGTACGCATCGGAGCTGGCATTTTTTTCTTCGTGGCTTTTGGTTGGTGCATTTTTGTAGACTCGTTGGATAAACGCCTTAATTTTGCTCAGTGTTGCCTTCGGGCGGGAAGTACTGTTTCCTTTCCCGAGGGCCTTGGGCTCCCTGGTGTCAGGACGAGGTTAGCCCAGGCTAGCAGTGAGTGATTGCCCTGTGCGTTTGCTAACTGGTTAAAAGAACTTTTGATTTACATCACAGTATACCAGATGTTCGTGCCGTGAGTGCAAGACGACTGATTCTTGCTTCTGTTCTTTCAAACACAACCTCAAAAAATAATACAACTCAACGCGATCAGTCCTTTTCGTAGCCGGTGTTGTTGTACTACACGAGTTATAGCGCCTGTAGAACGGAGGGTAGGCCGCACTGCAAGACACCAGTGTCGTCCACGCTGCCGCCGCCCCCCCCCCCCTTTTCCGTTTCCTTAAAGAGACATGTCGGTGTTGAACACTTCGAGCGCGGGCTATGACTTTGTCCTCAAGTCGTTTTTCTTTCTTTCACCCCACCTGCTGACCTTCGGCTCTTGCCTTCGGGCGCTGTGCGCCTCGCTGTGCGCTCTTAGCCTGCCCGCGCCTCGGCCGCGCTTAGCCGCGCCCGTTACTGCACCGTCCTGTCCGCATGACCTCATCGGCCGGCTTATCTGCTCGTAACTCGGGTTGAACGGAACGGAACGGAAAAGGAGCGGATCCGTGCAACGTTCTACTTGTTCCGCCCGCGCCCCGCCCCGTTAGTTACACCCCGCTGCAGTCGCTGCACACGGCCGCCGAGTGTTTCGCGCATTTTAAGGAGCCGCGCCGGGCGCACATGCCGCCAGCTGCGCCATATAGCCCAGCAGCGGTCGTGGAATATGAGACCGTCATGATATCCTGCAGACCGCGGCGACCGACGACTTCCTCTTCTGGAGGTTTCCCTTGTAATGTGGGTTCGGCCCGCCAGCAGCGAACACTTATCACTTAACTATTCTCCGTCTGGGCTAGAT